>NW_026729084.1:157500-216074 GCF_030272615.1 Cryptomeria japonica
TTCGTCGGAGACGAAGAAGCAACCTTCAGTGCAAACGTAGCACTCTTTTGTGCAACCGCCCAAACAACGCCCCCTCTACCCTCTGTCGAAACACTCGGCATTGCTGCTCCCTAAGGTGAGCTTCTCCTCATAGGCAATTCCGCTCTTATCCGGTCACGTTTGTGTGCCCGAATTTCGCAAGGCAACCTCCATGGGACATGGAAAAGACTCGAGAAGAGAGCTCGCTCACGGGAGAGAGAAGCCAAGGAGACCACGAGAGTGCTGAGAGTGGGACAGCGCTGAATAGGCGGGAGAAGCCTGCGCGTATAAACGGAGATATATATCCAATTGCAACGAAGGAACGTGCCAAAGATCGAGAACAATGGCAGAAATGCTAGTAACGTGCACTTCGGGACCAACGCATCACCGGAAGACAACCGCCAAACATCGAAAGAGTCGCGATGCTCCGCAACCTACGTGCAAAGCGGTCGCACACCGGGTAAGGGAGTGAGAGCCCCAAACATAGCTGGGCGAGGCGCTCACTCCGCTCTTTAATATCTCGTTAATACCGCCAAGGAAATGGCACAAGCACACACACACAAGCATCCTCGGAAGAGGACAGTTCGAGTGACAGGTCAAATCCAAGAGTTCCGAAGACTACCTCCAGGAACAATCGGGAACAAGACCGATTACAAGTCGTCGAGTCTGTTACTGGGCGAACACGAGATGCGCACAGGAAATCGATCAGCCCTCACAATGGCCCAAGGCCAGAGATCGGACTGCTACGATTTACCCCAACAATCATCGTGCCACTCTTCGCAGAGAGGTGATAGACGCCAACGAGCCCGCGCATAGCAATCGAGGTGTAAAAAGGGCGTTGAAGGCAGGAAGCCTGGACGAAAGAGGCTACGAGGTCACCTCGAAGCGGTCTAAGAATCGGGCGCACTTGGGGCGACTACCAGTGCCAACCCCTTATCCCGCGGTGCGTCCGACACACAGAAATTTCCAAGGCGGCCAAGGAGCCTCCCCGCATAGCAATCGGGGTGTGAGGTTACGGATGCAGCATTGATAGCAATCGAGGTGTGAGGCGAAGGATGCAGAAGTGAGAGCCGAGGGATGTAGCAGAGATAGCAATCGGGGTGTGTGATGCAGAAGAGATAGCAATCGAGGTGTGCGGTGGGAAGGGCCCAGCAGCCAGAATGCATGAAGCGACGGATGAAGCAGTGATGACAACCGGGCTGTGAGGAGAGGAGGGATGCAGCCAAGAAAGCAATCAGGGCTCGAGGCAAGGGATGCATCAAGGATAGCAATCATGTTGTGAGGCGAGATTCCAAAGGCTAAACGTGAGAGGCTGCAGGGTCGACTCAGAGAGGTCTATGCATGTGAGAGGCTGAAAGCAAGGTCGACTCGGAGCGGTCTATGCATCGGGCGCGCTTGGGGCGACTACCAGTGCCAACCCCTTATCCCGCGACGCGTCCGACAAAGAGAACGTTCCAAGGCGGCAGAGGAGGTTACCAGCCGAAGGATGCAGTAGCAATAACAGGTATAGTTCCGCGGCGGCCGAGAAGACTCACCGCATAGGAATCGGGATGCGAGGCGAGGGATGCGGCGGGAAGGCCCCGACGGCTAAACGGAAGAGGCTGCAGGGCCGCCTCGGAATGGTCCAAGCATCGGATGCGATTGGGACGACTACCAGTGCCAACCCCTTATCCCGCGATGCGTCCGATACACAGATAGTTCCAAGGCGGCCGAGGAGCCTCACCGCATATCAATCGGGGTGCGAGGCGAGGGATGGGGCGGGAAGGCCCCAACGGCTAGACGGAAGAGGCTTCAGGGCCACCTCGGAATGGTCCAAGCATCGGACGCGCTTGGGGCGACTGCCAGTGCCAACCCCTTATCCCGCGATGCGTCCGATACACAGATGGTTCCAAGGCGGCCGAGGAGCCTCACCGCATAGCAATCGGGGGTGCGAGGCGAGGGATGGGGCGGGAAGGCCCCAACGGCTAGACGGAAGAGGCTTCAGGGCCGCCTAGGAATGGTCCAAGCATCGGACACGCTTGGGGCGACTACCAGTGACAGCCCCCTATCCCGCGATGCGTCCGATACGAAGATGGTTCCAAGGCGGCCGAGGAGCCTCACCGCATAGCAATCGGGGTGCGAGGTGGGGGATGCGGCGAGATGGCCCCAACGGCTAGACGGAAGAGGCCACAGGGCCGCGTCGGAATAGTCCAAGCATCGGACGCGCTTGGGGCGACTACCAGTGACAACCCCTTATCCCGCGATGCGTCCGATACGAAGATAGTTCCAAGGCGGCCGAGGAGCCTCACCGCATAGCAATCGGGGTGCGAGGTGGGGGATGCGGCGAGATGGCCCCAACGGCTATAGACGGAAGAGGCTGCAGGGCCGCCTCGGAATAGTCCAAGCATCGGACGCGCTTGGGGCCACTACCAGTGACAACCCCTTATCCCGCAATGCGTCCGATACGAAGATAGTTCCAAGGCGGCCGAAGAGCCTCACCGCATAGCAATCGGGGTGCGAGGTGGGGGATGCGGCGAGATGGCCCCAACGGCTAGACGGAAGAGGCCACAGGGCCGCCTCGGAATAGTCCAAGCATCGGACGCGCTTGGGGCGACTACCAGTGACAACCCCTTATCCCGCGATGCGTCCGATACGAAGATAGTTCCCAGGCGGCCGAGGAGCCTCACCGCATAGCAATCGGGGTGCGAGGCGAGGGATGCGGCGAGATGGCCCCAAAGGCTAGACGGAAGAGGCTGCAGGGCTGCCTCGGAATAGTCCAAGCATCGGACGCGCTTGGGGCGACTACCACTGCCAACCCCTTATCCCGCGATGCGTCCGATACACAGATAGTTCCGAGGCGGCCGAGGAGGTGGGGGATGCAGCGAGATGGCCCCAACGGCTAGACGGAAGAGGCTGCAGGGCCGCCTCGGAATAGTCCAAGCATCGGACGCGCTTGGGGCGACTACCAGTGACAACCCCTTATCCCGCGATGCGTCCGATACACAGATAGTTCCGAGGCGGCCAAGGAGCCTCACCGCATAGCAATCGTGGTGCGAGGTGGGGGATGCGGCGAGATGGCCCCAACGGCTAGACGGAAGAGGCTGCAGGGCCGCCTCGGAATGGTCCAAGCATCGGATGCGCTTGGGGCGACTACCACTGCCAACCCCTTATCCCGCGATGCGTCCGATACACAGATAGTTCCAAGGCGGCCGAGGAGCCTCACAGCATAGCAATCAGGGTGCGAGGCGAGGGATGCGGCGAGAAAGCCCCAACGGCTAGAGGGAAGAGGCTTCAGGTCCGCCTCGGAATGGTCCAAGCATCGGACGCGCTTGGGGCGACTACCAGTGACAACCCCTTATCCCGCGACGCGTCCGATACACAGATAGTTCCAAGGCGGCCGAGGAGCCTCACCGCATAGCAATCGGGGTGCGAGGCGAGGGATGCGGCGAGAAGGACCCAACGGCTACACGGAAGAGGCTTCGGGGCCGCCTCGGAATGGTCCAAGCATCGGACGCGCTTGGGGCGACTACCAGTGACAACCCCTTATCCCGCGACGCGTCCGATACACAGATAGTTCCAAGGCGGCCGAGGAGCCTCACCGCATAGCAATCGGGGTGCGAGGCGAGGGATGCGGCGAGAAGGACCCAACGGCTACACGGAAGAGGCTTCGGGGCCGCCTCGGAATGGTCCAAGCATCGGACGCGCTTGGGGCGACTACCAGTGACAACCCCTTATCCCGCGACGCGTCCGATACACAGATAGTTCCAAGGCGGCCGAGGAGCCTCACCGCATAGCAATCGGGGTGCGAGGCGAGGGATGCGGCGAGAAGGACCCAACGGCTAGACGGAAGAGGCTTCGGGTCCGCCTCGGAATGGTCCAAGCATCGGACGCGCTTGGGGCGACTACCAGTGACAACCCCTTATCCCGCGACGCGTCCGATACACAGATAGTTCCAAGGCGGCCGAGGAGCCTCACCGCATAGCAATCGGGGTGCGAGGCGAGGGATGCGGCGAGAAGGACCCAACGGCTAGACGGAAGAGGCTTCGGGTCCGCCTCGGAATGGTCCAAGCATCGGACGCGCTTGGGGCGACTACCAGTGACAACCCCTTATCCCGCGACGCGTCCGATACACAGATAGTTCCAAGGCGGCCGAGGAGCCTCACCGCATAGCAATCGGGGTGCGAGGCGAGGGATGCGGCGAGAAGGACCCAACGGCTAGACGGAAGAGGCTTCGGGTCCGCCTCGGAATGGTCCAAGCATCGGACGCGCTTGGGGCGACTACCAGTGACAACCCCTTATCCCGCGATGCGTCCGATACACAGATAGTTCCGAGGCGGCCGAGGAGCCTCACCGCATAGCAATCGGGGTGCGAGGCGAAGGATGCGGCGAGAAGGACCCAACGGCTAGACGGAAGAGGCTTCGGGTCCGCCTCGGAATGGTCTAAGCATCGGACGCGCTTGGGGCGACTACCAGTGACAACCCCTTATCCCGCGACGCGTCCGATACACAGATAGTTCCAAGGCGGCCGAGGAGCCTCACCGCATAGCAATCGGGGTGCGAGGCGAGGGATGCGGCGAGAAGGACCCAACGGCTAGACGGAAGAGGCTTCAGGGCCGCCTCGGAATGGTCCAAGCATCGAACGCGCTTGGGGCGACTACCAGTGACAACCCCTTATCCCGCGACGCGTCCGATACACAGATAGTTCCGAGGCGGCCGAGGAGCCTCACCGCATAGCAATCGGGGTGCGAGGCGAGGGATGCGGCGAGAAGGACCCAACGGCTAGACGGAAGAGGCTTCAGGGCCGCCTCGGAATGGTCCAAGCATCGGACGCGCTTGGGGCGACTACCAGTGACAACCCCTTATCCCGCGACGCGTCCGATACACAGATAGTTCCGAGGCGGCCGAGGAGCCTCACCGCATAGCAATCGGGGTGCGAGGCGAGGGATGCGGCGAGAAGGACCCAACGGCTAGACGGAAGAGGCTTCAGGGCCGCCTCGGAATGGTCCAAGCATCGGACGCGCTTGGGGCGACTACCAATGACAACCCCTTATCCCGCGACGCGTCCGATACACAGATAGTTCCGAGGCGGCCGAGGAGCCTCACCGCATAGCAATCGGGGTGCGAGGCGAGGGATGCGGCGAGAAGGACCCAACGGCTAGACGGAAGAGGCTTCAGGGCCGCCTCGGAATGGTCCAAGCATCGGACGCGCTTGGGGCGACTACCAGTGACAACCCCTTATCCCGCGACGCGTCCGATACACAGATAGTTCCGAGGCGGCCGAGGAGCCTCACCGCATAGCAATCGGGGTGCGAGGCGAGGGATGCGGCGAGAAGGACCCAACGGCTAGACGGAAGAGGCTTCAGGGCCGCCTCGGAATGGTCCAAGCATCGGACGCGCTTGGGGCGACTACCGTTGCCAACCCCTTATCCCGCGATGCGTCTGATACACAGATAGTTCCGAGGCGGCCGAGGAGCCTCACCGCATAGCAATCGGGTTGCGAGGCAGATTATTGGGAAGGGAACCCCCTGGGATGCGGCTCAAGCAGTGCCCAAAGGGACTGGAATGCGGAATCACATCGAGAGACCCAAATGCTATACGAGGGCTCAAATCGAATTATCGATTTGGCCACGACATGGACGCATCGGAACGACTACCTTTGCCGAACCACTCGCAATTGCATCCATACCGAAACCAATAGACATTTCCGTTAGAGCCCTCGCATAGCATTCGGGAATCTCGCATGCCCCTCTAAATCGACCAATGCTGGCGCTCAATGAAAATCCGAGCGCTACCACCGTTCGAGCGCCAGCATTGGTCGAGTTAGAGGGGCACGGGGGAGAATGCTCCAGTCAACACCTCCCCTATATAAGTTATTTGTCCGATTCTCGCACAACCGTAGTCTGCCTCGTCGAATCAAACAACGGTCCCAGATTCTGACTTCCGTTCCGTAGAGACCCAAAAGCTAGATGGAGGCTCGCAAGAAAGAGAGTCGGCGCATAGCAATCGGGTTTCTCGAACGTTTAGGGACCGAGCTCACTTGCGGATAGGGCAAAATCCGCCAAGCAACCCAAAAGCTAGACGGGGGCTCGAATCGAATCGCCTAGGCGGCCACAACAACGACGTGTTGGATCGACTACCAGTGCCAAACCATTCAGCAAGACTAGTCTGTGTCGAGGCCGGATAGAGATTCTCAGAGAGCGCCCGCATAGCATTTAGGAGACCTGCCGCGTCCCTCACACTCGACAAATGGTGGTGCACGTTTATAAATCCGAGCGATCCCAACCCTTTCAAGCACCAACATCGGTCGAGATAGAGGGGCACGGAGGGGGCTGCGTGAGACAACACAGTCCCCTATATAAGTTATTTGTCCGATTCTCACACATCCGAAGAATGGTCATCAAATCGGACAACAGCCCAAACTTCCGACTTCCGTCCCAGAAAGCCCAAGAGCTATCTAAAACGTTCATGGCCGGAACTCGATCGCGGCTATACCAGTCCGCCAAGCAACCCAAAAGCTAGACTGGAGCTCTAGTCGAATCACCTCTGTGGCCATTGCAAGGACGTGTTGGAGCGACTACCATTGCCGAACCATTCCGCAGGTCGAGTCCATACCAAGGCCGCATAGAGATTCACGATGAGCTCCTGCATAGCAATCAGGAGACTTGCCGTGTCCATCACAATCGATAAATCCTGGTGCAAGATTTTTGCATCCGAGCGCTCCAACCAGTCGAGCACCAGCATCAATCGACATAAACGGGCACGGGGGGAGGATGCTCGAGAACACTACCTCCCCTATATAAGTTATTTGTCCGATTCTCAAGCAGCCGAAGTCTGGTCATCGAATCGGGTCAAAGACCACAACTTCCGACTTTACCCACAATGCAAGTCATCGAATCGAACATCGGCCCCCGAGTCGGACTCCATGCGTATGTCAGGTCATCGGACCCAAATTCCGCCTTCCTGCGCATGGCGGGCCATCAATATCAACTCGGTCATCGGACCCAAACTCCGCCTTTTTGCGTATGGCACGCCTTCAAATCGGTCATCGGACCCAAATTCCGCCTTCCTGTGCATGGCGGGCCATCAACATCAACTCGGTCATCGGACCCAAATTCCGCCTTTCTGCGCATGGCACGCCATCAACTCGGTCATCGGACCCAAATTCCGCCTTCCTGCGCATGGCAGGTCATCGGACACAAATTCAGACCTCGCCAATATGCCTACGTATCGAATCGGTCATCGGACCCAACTTCCGACTTCATCCATACTGTAGGGTCTTTGAGGTTGGCGCGGTGCGCTCAACCCAGGGAGTCGACCCATCGAAGCATACACCTCCCCTATATAAGCTATTTGTCCGATTCCCACACCTGTGTAGTTTGCACCTCTGACCAGGACATCGACCCCAACTTCCGAACTCGACTGCAACGACGGCACCAGCGCCTTGGTGCGCACCTTGCGACGCACAGTCCCAACATTCGCCTTCCTGCACATGGCAGGTCATCGGACCCAAATTCCGACCTCGCGAGTATGCCTACATATCGAATCGGTCATCGGACCCAACTTCCGACTTCATCCATACCGTAGGGTCTTTGAGGTTGGCGCGGTGCGCTCAACCCGGGGAGTCGACCCAACGAAGCATACACCTCCCCTATATAAGCTATTTGTCCGATTCCCACACCTGTGTAGTTTGCACCTCCGATCAAGACATCGACCCCAACTTCCGAACTCGCCTCCAACGACCGAACCAGCGCCTTGGTGCGCACCTTGCAACGCACAGTGCCAACATTCGCCTTCCTGCACGTGGCAGGTCATCGGACCCAAATTCCGACCTCGCGAGTATGCCTACATATCGAATCGGTCATCGGACCCAACTTCCGACTTCATCCATACCGTAGGGTCTTTGAGGTTGGCGCGGTGCGCTCAACCCGGGGAGTCGACCCAACGAAGCATACACCTCCCCTATATAAGCTATTTGTCCGATTCCCACACCTGTGTAGCTTGCACCTCCGATCAGGACATCGACCCCAACTTCCGAACTCGACTAAAAAGACCGCACCAGCGCCTTGGTGTGCACCTTGCAACGCACAGTGTCAACATTCGCCTTCCTGCACATGGCAGGTCATCGGACCCAAATTCCGACCTCATGAGCATACCTACTAATCGAATTGGTCATCGGACCCAACTTCCGACTTCATCCATACCGTAGGGTCTTTGAGGTTGGCGCGGTGCGCTCAACCTGGGGAGTCGACCCATCGAAGCATACACCTCCCCTATATAAGCTATTTGTCCGATTCCGACACCTGTGTAGTTTGCACCTCCGCTCAGGACATCGACCCCAACTTCCGAACTCGCCTGCAACGACCGAACCAGCGCCTTGGTGCGCACCAAAAGTGCGCACTTTTGGAGGGCACTTTTGTGCGCTCCAAAGGTGCGCACTTTTGGAGGGCACTTTTCTGCGCTCCAAAGGTGCGCACTTTTGGAGGGCACTTTTTGGAGGGCACTTTTCTGCGCTCCAAAGGTGCGCACTTTTGGAGGGCACTTTTTGGAGGGCACTTTTCTGCGCTCCAAAGGTGCGCACTTTTGGAGGGCACTTTTTGGAGGGCACTTTTCTGCGCTCCAAAGGTGCGCACTTTTGGAGGGCACTTTTTGGAGGGCACTTTTCTGCGCTCCAAAGGTGCGCACTTTTGGAGGGCACTTTTTGGAGGGCACTTTTCTGCGCTCCAAAGGTGCGCACTTTTGGAGGGCACTTTTCTGCGCTCCAAAGGTGCGCACTTTTGGAGGGCACTTTTTGGAGGGCACTTTTCTGCGCTCCAAAGGTGCGCACTTTTGGAGGGCACTTTTTGGAGGGCACTTTTCTGCGCTCCAAAGGTGCGCACTTTTGGAGGGCACTTTTTGGAGGGCACTTTTCTGCGCTCCAAAGGTGCGCACTTTTGGAGGGCACTTTTGTGCACTCCAAAGGTGCGCACTTTTGGAGGGCACTTTTCCTGTGCTCCAAAGGTGCACACCTAGGTGAGCACCTTCGACCACACCTTGTAGCACACCAAACTCTGACTTTCGACTTCATCCGCAATGCAGGGTCTTTGAGGTTGGCGCAATGCGCACAACCAGGGGAGTCGACCCATCAAACCCAACACCTCCCCTATATAAGCTATTTGTCTGATTCTCATACATGCGTAGCCTGCAGGAGCAATTAGGACATCGACCCCAACTTTCGGCTTCTAAACGAAAACAAGGTCTTTGAGGTTGGTGTAATGCGAACAACTAGGGGAGTCAACCCATCAAACCCAACACCTCCCCTATATAAGCTATTTGTCTGATTCTCATACATGTGTAGTCTACAGGAGCAATTAGGACATCGACCCCAACTTTTGACTTCTTAACGAAAACAAGGTCTTTGAGGTTGACGTAATGCGCACAACCAGGGGAGTCGACCCATCAAACCCAACACCTCCCCTATATAAGCTATTTGTCCGATTCTCATACATGTGTAGCCTGCAGGAGCCATTAGGACATTGACCCCAACTTTTGACTTCTTAACGAAAACAAGGTCTTTGAGGTTGGCGTAATGCGCACAACCAAGGGAGTTGACCCATCAAACCCAACACCTCCCCTATATAAGCTATTTGTCTGATTCTCATACATGTGTAGCCTGCAACAACGATTAGGACATCCACCCCAACTTCTGAATTCGTCTGCGTTGACCGCACCAAAGGTGCACGCCTTGGTGCTCACCAAAATCCGACTTCCGACTTCTTCTGCTATGCGGGGTCTTTGAGGTTGGCGCAGTGCGCACAACCAGGGGAGTCAACCCACCGAATGCAACACCTCCCCTATATAAGCTATTTGTCTGATTCTCATACATGCGTAGACTGCAGCAATGATTAGGACATCCACCCCAACTTTTGACTTCTTAAACAAGACAGGGTCTTTGAAGTTGGTGCAGTGCACACAACCAGGGGAGTCGACCCATCAAACGCAACACCTCCCCTATATAAAGCTATTTGTCCGATTCTCATACGTGTAGTCTGCAGCAGCGATTAGGACATCGACCCCAACTTCCGAATTCGTTTGCATTGACCGCACCAAAGGTGCACGCCTTGGTGTGCACCCTGGAGTGCACTTTGGTGCTCACCTCGGTGCACACTTTGGTGTGCACCTCGGTGTGCACCAAAGGTGCGCACCTTGGAGCGCACCAAAGGTGTACACTTTGGAGCGCACCACATAGGGTCTTTGAGAGGTTGGCGCAGTGCGCACACCAAGGTGGGTGTTGAGGTGCGTGCCGAGGTGGGTGGGTGCTAGGGTGCGCTCCATGGTGGGTGCCAGGGTGGGTGCGTGCTAGGGTGGATTCCAAAGAGGGTCATAGGGTGGGTGCCAAGGTGGGTTGGTGATATAGTGGGTTCAAAGGTGGGTACTAGGGTGGGTTCCAAGGTGGGTCACAAGTTGGGTGCCAGGATGCGTGGGTGTTAGGTTGGGTGCCAAGGTGGGCTCCTGCGTGGGTGGGTGCTAGGGTGGGTTTCAAGGTGGACGCGAGGGCGGGTGCCAAGGTGGGTAACAAGTTGGGTGTTAGGATGGGTGAGTGCTAGAGTGGGTGCCAAGGTGGGTGGGTGCTAAGGTGGATGCCAAGGTGGTTCACAGGGTGGGTGGGTTCTAGGGTGAGTTCCAAGGTGGGTCACAGGTTCAGTGCTAGGGTGGGTGTCAAGGCGGGTGTCGAGGTGCCTGGGTGCTAGGGTGTGGATGCCAATGTGGGTCATAGGGTGGGTACTAGGGTGGGCTGCAATGTGGGTGCCAAGGTGGGTAACATGCTCGGTGGGTTCTAAATTGGGTGCCAGGGTGGGTGTGCACCCACCTTGCCCGAGGTGGGTGCCAAGGTGCCAGTGTGGGTGGGTGCTAAGGTGGATGCCAAGGTGGGTGAGAAGGTGGGTGATAGGTTGAGTGGTAGGATGGGTGGGTGCCAAGATGGGTCACAGGGTGGGTGCAAGGGTGGGTAGGTGCTAGGGTTGGTGTCAGGGTGGGTGGGTGCTAGGTTGGGTTCCAAGGTGGGTGCGAGGGTGAGTGTCAAGGTGGGTCACAGGTTAGGTGCTAGGATGGGTGAGTGCTAGGGTGCAAAGGTGCCAGGGTGGGTGCTAGGATGGGTCGATGCTAGGGTGAGTGGCAAGGTGGGTCCACAAGTGTCAAGGTGGGTGCCGAGGTGGGTGCCAAGTCGGCGACTGCTATGGTGGATGCCAAGGTGGGTCACGGGGTGGGTGCCAAGTTGCTAGGTTGGGTTCCAAGGTGGGTGCCAACGTGGGTGCTAGGGTGCGTGGGTTAAAGGGTGTGTCACAACGTGGGTGCCAGGATGGGTGCGCACCCACACTGGCCAAGACGGGTGCGGGTGCAAGGTTGGGTTCCAAGCCCGGTCACAGGCTGGGTGCTAGGATGGGTGGGTGCCAAGGTGGGCACCAGGGTGGGTGCACCCACCCTGGCCAAGGTGGGTCACGGGGTGGGTCCTAGGGTGGGTAACGGGGTGGGTACTAAGGTGCGTGCCAAGGTGGGTCATAGGGTGGGTGCCAAGGTGGGCACCAGGGTGGGTGTGCACCAACCCTAGCCAGGGTAGGTCACGGGGTGGTTGTCGGGGTGGGCGTCAAGGAGCCAAGGTGGGTGGCAAGTAGCCAAGTTGCGTGCCAAGGTGGGTGTCGGGGTGGGTGCCAAGGATCCAAGGTGGGTGCCAAGGAACCAAGGTGGGTGTCTGGGTGGGTGCCGAGGTGGGAGCCAGGGTGGGTCCCAAGGTGAGTGCAAAGGTGGGTGCCAGGGTCAAGGTGAGTGCCAATGTGGGTTCCAAGGTGCCAGGGTCAGGGTGAGTGCCAATGTGGGTTCAAAGGTGCTAAGTTGGGTGCGAGGTTGGGTGCGAGGGTGGGTGGGTGCCAAGGTGTGCTAGGTGGAAGCCCGGGTGGGTCGGCATCCCATGGGTGTCGAGTTGGGTGCCTGATGGGTGCTTCTTGTCAAGTTTTAGTCGTCGGGACTCATTTCGAGCCTTAGAGGTCGTTTCTTGTCCGGTTGCCCTGTCTTCGACCTGGGAACCCAATTTTGGTCCTCGGGTCCCATTTTTTTTTGTCTCGCATCCCACTTTTGGCCTGTGGCCTTTTCGGGGTCGATTCTCGTTTTGGGCATCAGAGCATGTTTCTTCTCCTAAAACCCAATATTTGTTTATTAAGTCTCGGAACACATTTTTGTTCTCGTGGACCCATCATGGGTCTTGGAACGCATTTGTGGTCCTTGGGTCCCATTTTGCATCCCGAAACTTGTGTTTTGGTGCTTGATCCCTATTTTGGGTGCCCACCTTGCACCAAGTGCGCACCCGGGGCAAACCGAGCGCCTTGGTGCACCGGGGCAAGATCGAGCGTGCACCCGAGGCGCCCCGAACATGCACCAAGGTGCACTCGGCCCACATGTGAGCGCAGGTCGTTGCGCCCGAGGTGGTGTGTGGGCACCGCGTTGCAGACGGGACACTGCACGCACACGACGCCCCCTCCAGGTGCACGCACGTAGGCCGGGCCGGGTGCACACCCGACGCCCTAGCAAGGTGCGCGCACCCGGGCAGGGCTCACACTTGGCGAACGGGGCGCACTTCGCGAGGGAGGGTGTGCACCTCGACGGGGGTGGGTGGCCGGGGTGGATTCGCACGTGGGTCGCGGTTTGCTAAGTACACACTGCGACAAGCTCATAACGGGTGCGATCATACCAGCATTAGTGCACCGGATCCCATCAGAACTCCGCAGTTAAGCGCGCTTGGGCCGGAGTAGTACTGGGATGGGTGACCTCCCGGGAAGTCCCGGTGTTGCACCCTTTTTTAGTTTTTCGCCGGGCGTCGCAATGCTATTTGAATAAACCTTTTGCCCGTTTGCGTTCTCGTCGGGGCCGGGCCGGGCCGGGGTGCGCTGCCCGCACTACCGCGCGCGCGGGGGGCGACACCGAGCGCGCACCCGAGGCACCCCGAGCACACAGGCCACGGTGCAACCCGGGCGTTGTGCGCGCACCCCGGTGCGCCCGAGGTGCTGCGCGCGCACCCAGGTGAAATCGGTGTGCACCTCGGCCAGTGCGCGCTCGGTCGAGTCGCGCACGTTGGCCAAGGTGCACGGTGATGTTTCTTACTCTAAGGTTCCGCACCAGACGCCCGGGACAGGTGAGCGAAGCTGGGCGGGGCCGGGTGCGCGGCCGGGGCAGGTGCACGCAGCTGGAGAGAGCTTTGGAGCACACTTCGGAGCGCACCAATGATGCGCTCCATTCAAAAGTTTCCTGAAAAGGCAAAAAAAGTTGAGATTATAGAATTTCCCACTTGAGAGATTGTAAAAAAAAAAAATTTAAAATGAAGGAAACGCGGGTGCCAAGGTGTGCGCAGCCCAGCCAAGGTGTGCGCACCAAGGCGCCCACCCTGGCGAAGGTGCACGCAAGGTGCGCACCCGAGGCAAACCGGACAATTAACCCAACTTTCGACTTCGCGCGCACCTTGGAGCGCACTTCGAAGCGCTCCTTGGTGCGCACCAATCTTGGGCACCTCGGAGTGCACCATGGCGCCCACCAAGGTGCGCACC
This sequence comes from Cryptomeria japonica, assembly GCF_030272615.1. NCBI lineage: Eukaryota > Viridiplantae > Streptophyta > Pinopsida > Cupressales > Cupressaceae > Cryptomeria > Cryptomeria japonica. The sequence goes on from NW_026729084.1 coordinate 171,066, forward strand.
CGGGGCAAACCGAGCTCCGACTTCGTGCGCACCTTGGAGCGCACGAAAGGTGCGCACCATGGCGCCCACCAAGGTGCGCAGCCCAGCCAAGGCGTGCGCATCAAGGTGCGCACCCTGGCGAAGGTGCGCACCCGGGGCAAACCGAGCTCCGACTTCGTGCGCACCTTGGAGCGCACAAAAGGTGCGCAACCCAGCCAAGGTGTGCGCACCCCGGTCAAACCGAGCTCCGAATCGTGCGCACCAGAGGTGCACGCCATCGTGCGCACCTTGGAGCACACTTCGGAGCCCTCCTTGGTGCGCGCCGATGTTGCGCACCTCGGAGCGCACCCGGGGAAAACAATGCAATTAACCCGACTTTCGACTTCGTGGGCACCTCGGAGCGCTCTCGGGTTCGCACCTCGGAGCACACCGAGGTGCGCACCTTTGATGCGCTGCCTTCACCAATTTCCAGAAAAGGCAAGAAAACATTGAGAAGGTGTGCGCACCGAGGTGCCCACCCTGGCGAAGGTGCACGCGAGGTGCGCACCCGGGGCAAACCGGGCTCCGACTTCGTGCACGCCGCACCTTGGAGCACACTTCGGAGCGCTCCTTGGTGCGCACCAGGGCGCGCAACCCAGCCGAGGTGCCCACCCCGGCGAAGGTGCACGCGAGGTGCGCACCCGGGGCAAACCGGGCTCCGACTTCGTGCACGCCATGGTGCCCACCGCGGCGAAGGTGCACGCGAGGTGCGCACCCGGGGCAAACCGGGCTCCGACTTCGTGCACGCCGCACCTTGGAGCACACTTCGGAGCGCTCCTTGGTGCGCACCATGGTGCCCACCAGGGCGCGCAACCCCGCCGAAGGTGCACGCGAGGTGCGCACCCGGGGCAAACCGGGCTCCGACTTCGTGCACGCCGCACCTTGGAGCACACTTCGGAGCGCTCCTTGGTGCGCACCATGGTGCCCACCAGGGCGCGCAACCCCGCCGAAGGTGCACGCGAGGTGCGCACCCGGGGCAAACCGGGCTCCGACTTCGTGCACGCCATGGTGCGCACCGCGGCGAAGGTGCGCACCCGGGGCAAACCGGGCTCCGACTTCGTGCACGCCGCACCTTGGAGCACACTTCGGAGCGCTCCTTGGTGCGCACCAGGGCGCGCAACCCAGCCGAGGTGCCCACCCCGGCGAAGGTGCACGCGAGGTGCGTACCCGGGGCAAACCGGGCTCCGACTTCGTGCACGCCGCACCTTGGAGCACACTTCGGAGCGCTCCTTGGTGCGCACCATGGTGCCCACCAGGCCGCGCAACCCAGCCAAGGTGTGCGCACCAAGGTGCACGCGAGGTGCGCACCCGGGGCAAACCGGGGTCCGACTTCGTGCACGCCGCACCTTGGAGCACACATCGGGGCGCTCCCGGGTTCGCACCGGCGTTGCGCACCGTGGTGGGCACCTCGGAGCACACCAAGGTGGGCAGCGAGGTGCGCACCTTTGATGCGATGCCTTCACTAATTTCCATAAAAGGCAAAAAAAAAACGAGATTTTAAAATTTCCGTTTTGAAAGATAGTGAGAAAAAGGGAATGCTGGTGCCATCTTGAGCCCGCCCTGGTGCGCAGCCCAGCCAAGGTGTGCGCACCAAGGTGCCCACCCTGGCGAAGGTGCGCGCCCGGGCAATTAACCCAACTTCCAACTTCGCGCGCGCCAGGGTGGGAGCGCACCCAACAACCGGGCCTGGGAAGAGCCAATGCGAGAAACCCCACCAAACGCTCTGACAAAAAAAGAGGGGGCGCTCCAGTAACCCCGCTTCGGAGCGCACCCTGGGCAAACCCAGCCAAGGTGCCCACCCCGGCCAAGGTGCAGGCGAGGTGCGCACCCGGGGCAAACCGGGCTCCGACAACGTGCACGCCGCACCTTGGAGCACACTTCGTAGCGCTCCCGGGTGCGCACCTCAGAGCACACCAAGGTGGGCAGCGAGGTGCGCACCTTTGATGCGCTGCCTTCACTAATTTCCAGAAAAGGCAAAAAAAAAAGGAGATTTTAAAATTTCCGTTTTGAAAGATAGTGAAAAAAACGGAACGCGCGTGCCATCTTGAGCCCGCCCTGGTGCGCAGCCCAGGTAAGGTGCCCACCCTGGCAAAGGTGCGCACCCGGGCAATTAACCCTACTTCCGACTTCGTGCGCGCCAGGGTGGCAACCGGGCCTCGGAAGAGCCAATGCGAGAAACCCCACCAAACGCTCCGACAAAAAAAGAGGCGGCGCTCCAATAACCCCGCTTCGGAGCGCAGCCGGGGCAAACCCAGCCAAGGTGCCCACCCCGACGAAGGTGCACGCGAGGTGCGCACCCGGGGCAAACCGGGCTCCGACAACGTGCACGCAGCACCTTGGAGCACACTTCGAAGCACTCCCGGGTGCCCACCGGCGTTGCGCACCGTGGTGGGCAGCGAGGTGCGCACCTTTGATGCGCTGCCTTCACTAATTTCCAGAAAAAGGCAAAAAAAAATGAGATTTTAAAATTTCCATTTTGAAAGATAGTGAAAAAAAAGGAACGCGGGTGCCATCTTGAGCCCGCCCTGGTGCGCAGCCCAGGCAAGGCATGCGCACCAAGGTGCCCACCCGAGGTGCACACCCGGGGCAAACCGGGCTCCGACTTCGTGCAGGCCGCACCTTGGAGCACACTTCGGAGCGCTCCTTGGTGCGCACCATGGTGCCCACCAGGGCGCGCAACCCAGCCAAGGTCTGCACACCAAGGTGCCCACCCCGGCGAAGGTGCACGCGAGGTGCGCACCCGGGGCAAACCGGGCTCCGACTTCGTGCACGCCATGGTGCCCACCGCGGCGAAGGTGCACGCGAGGTGCGCACCCGGGGCAAACCGGGCTCCGACTTCGTGCACGCCGCACCTTGGAGCACACTTCGGAGCGCTCCTTGGTGCGCACCATGGTGCCCACCAGGGCGCGCAACCCAGCCAAGGTGTGCGCACCAAGGTGCACGCGAGGTGCGCACCCGGGGCAAACCGGGGTCCGACTTCGTGCACGCCGCACCTTGGAGCACACATCGGAGCGCTCCCAGGTTCGCACCAGCGTTGCGCACCTTTGATGCGCTGCCTTCACTAATTTCCAGAAAAGGCAAAAAAAAACGAGATTTTAAAATTTCCGTTCTGAAAGATAGTGAAAAAAACGGAACGCGGGTGCCATCTTGAGCCCTTCCTGGTGCGCACCCCAGGCAAGTTGTGCGCACCAAGGTGCCCACCCTGGCGGAGGTGCGCGCCCGGGGCAATCCGGGCTCCGACTTCGTGCACTGCATGGTGCCCACCAAGGCGCGCAACCCAGCCAAGGTGCCCACCGCAGCGAAGGTGCACGCGAGGTGCGCACGCGAGGTGCACACCCGGGGCAAACCGGGCTCCGACTTCGTGCACGCCGCACCTTGGAGCACACTTCAGAGCGCTCCTTGGTGCGCACCAGGGCGCGCAACCCAGCCGAGGTGCCCACCCCGGCGAAGGTGCACGCGAGGTGCGCACCCGGGGCAAACCGGGCTCCGACTTCGTGCACGCCATGGTGCCCACCGCGGCGAAGGTGCGCACCCGGGGCAAACCGGGCTCCGACTTCGTGCACGCCGCACCTTGGAGCACACTTCGGAGCGCTCCTTGGTGCGCACCATGGTGCCCACCAGGCCGCGCAACCCAGCCAAGGTGTGCGCACCAAGGTGCACGCGAGGTGCGCACCCGGGGCAAACCGGGGTCCGACTTCGTGCACGCCGCACCTTGGAGCACACATCGGGGCGCTCCCGGGTTCGCACCGGCGTTGCGCACCGTGGTGGGCACCTCGGAGCACACCAAGGTGGGCAGCGAGGTGCGCACCTTTGATGCGATGCCTTCACTAATTTCCATAAAAGGCAAAAAAAAAACGAGATTTTAAAATTTCCGTTTTGAAAGATAGTGAGAAAAAGGGAATGCTGGTGCCATCTTGAGCCCGCCCTGGTGCGCAGCCCAGCCAAGGTTTGCGCACCAAGGTGCCCACCCTGGCGAAGGTGCGCGCCCGGGCAATTAACCCAACTTCCAACTTCGCGCGCGCCAGGGTGGGAGCGCACCCAACAACCGGGCCTGGGAAGAGCCAATGCGAGAAACCCCACCAAACTCTCTGACAAAAAAAGAGGGGGCGCTCCAGTAACCCCGCTTCGGAGCGCACCCTGGGCAAACCCAGCCAAGGTGCCCACCCCGGCCAAGGTGCAGGCGAGGTGCGCACCCGGGGCAAACCGGGCTCCGACAACGTGCACGCCGCACCTTGGAGCACACTTCGTAGCGCTCCCGGGTGCGCACCTCAGAGCACACCAAGGTGGGCAGCGAGGTGCGCACCTTTGATGCGCTGCCTTCACTAATTTCCAGAAAAGGCAAAAAAAAAAGGAGATTTTAAAATTTCCGTTTTGAAAGATAGTGAAAAAAACGGAACGCGCGTGCCATCTTGAGCCCGCCCTGGTGCGCAGCCCAGGTAAGGTGCCACCCTGGCAAAGGTGCGCACCCGGGCAATTAACCCTACTTCCGACTTCGTGCGCGCCAGGGTGGCAACCGGGCCTCGGAAGAGCCAATGCGAGAAACCCCACCAAACGCTCCGACAAAAAAAGAGGCGGCGCTCCAATAACCCCGCTTCGGAGCGCAGCCGGGGCAAACCAAGCCAAGGTGCCCACCCCGACGAAGGTGCACGCGAGGTGCGCACCCGGGGCAAACCGGGCTCCGACAACGTGCACGCAGCACCTTGGAGCACACTTCGAAGCACTCCCGGGTGCCCACCGGCGTTGCGCACCGTGGTGGGCAGCGAGGTGCGCACCTTTGATGCGCTGCCTTCACTAATTTCCAGAAAAAGGCAAAAAAAAATGAGATTTTAAAATTTCCGTTTTGAAAGATAGTGAAAAAAAAGGAACGCGGGTGCCATCTTGAGCCCGCCCTGGTGCGCAGCCCAGGCAAGGCATGCGCACCAAGGTGCCCACCCGAGGTGCACACCCGGGGCAAACCGGGCTCCGACTTCGTGCAGGCCGCACCTTGGAGCACACTTCGGAGCGCTCCTTGGTGCGCACCATGGTGCCCACCAGGGCGCACCCGAGGCAAACCGGGCTCCGACTTCGTGCACGCCGCACCTTGGAGCACACATCGGAGCGCTCCCAGGTTCGCACCAGCGTTGCGCACCTTTGATGCGCTGCCTTCACTAATTTCCAGAAAAGGCAAAAAAAAACGATATTTTAAAATTTCCGTTCTGAAAGATAGTGAAAAAAACGGAACGCGGGTGCCATCTTGAGCCCTTCCTGATGCGCAGCCCAGGCAAGTTGTGCGCACCAAGGTGCCCACCCTGGCGGAGGTGCGCGCCCGGGGCAAACCGGGCTCCGACTTCGTGCACTGCATGGTGCCCACCAAGGCGCGCAACCCAGCCAAGGTGCCCACCGCAGCGAAGGTGCACGCGAGGTGCGCACCCGAGGTGCACACCCGGGGCAAACCGGGCTCCGACTTCGTGCACGCCGCACCTTGGAGCACACTTCAGAGCGCTCCTTGGTACGCACCAGGGCGCGCAACCCAGCCAAGGTGCTCACCCCGGCGAAGGTGCACGCGAGGTGCGCACCCGGGGCAAACCGGGCTCGGACTTCGTGCACGCCGCACCTTGGAGCACACATCGGAGCGCTCCCGGGTTCGCACCAGCATTGCGCACCTTTGATGCGCTGCCTTCACTAATTTCCAGAAAAGGCAAAAAAAAGAAAAAAATGAGATTTTAAAATTTCCGTTTTGAAAGATAGTGAAAAAAACGGAACGCGGGTGCCATCTTGAGCCCGCCCTGGTGTGCAGCCCAGGCAAGTTGTGCGCACCAAGGCACCCACCCTGGCCAAGGTGGGTCACGGGGTGGGTCCTAGGGTGGGTAACGGGGTGGGTACTAAGGTGCGTGCCAAGGTGGGTCATAGGGTGGGTGCCAAGGTGGGCACCAGGGTGGGTGTGCACCAACCCTAGCCAGGGTAGGTCACGGGGTGGTTGTCGGGGTGGGCGTCAAGGAGCCAAGGTGGGTGGCAAGTAGCCAAGTTGCGTGCCAAGGTGGGTGTCGGGGTGGGTGCCAAGGATCCAAGGTGGGTGCCAAGGAACCAAGGTGGGTGTCTGGGTGGGTGCCGAGGTGGGAGCCAGGGTGGGTCCCAAGGTGAGTGCAAAGGTGGGTGCCAGGGTCAAGGTGAGTGCCAATGTGGGTTCCAAGGTGCCAGGGTCAGGGTGAGTGCCAATGTGGGTTCAAAGGTGCTAAGTTGGGTGCGAGGTTGGGTGCGAGGGTGGGTGGGTGCCAAGGTGTGCTAGGTGGAAGCCCGGGTGGGTCGGCATCCCATGGGTGTCGAGTTGGGTGCCTGATGGGTGCTTCTTGTCAAGTTTTAGTCGTCGGGACTCATTTCGAGCCTTAGAGGTCGTTTCTTGTCCGGTTGCCCTGTCTTCGACCTGGGAACCCAATTTTGGTCCTCGGGTCCCATTTTTTTTTGTCTCGCATCCCACTTTTGGCCTGTGGCCTTTTCGGGGTCGATTCTCGTTTTGGGCATCAGAGCATGTTTCTTCTCCTAAAACCCAATATTTGTTTATTAAGTCTCGGAACACATTTTTGTTCTCGTGGACCCATCATGGGTCTTGGAACGCATTTGTGGTCCTTGGGTCCCATTTTGCATCCCGAAACTTGTGTTTTGGTGCTTGATCCCTATTTTGGGTGCCCACCTTGCACCAAGTGCGCACCCGGGGCAAACCGAGCGCCTTGGTGCACCGGGGCAAGATCGAGCGTGCACCCGAGGCGCCCCGAACATGCACCAAGGTGCACTCGGCCCACATGTGAGCGCAGGTCGTTGCGCCCGAGGTGGTGTGTGGGCACCGCGTTGCAGACGGGACACTGCACGCACACGACGCCCCCTCCAGGTGCACGCACGTAGGCCGGGCCGGGTGCACACCCGACGCCCTAGCAAGGTGCGCGCACCCGGGCAGGGCTCACACTTGGCGAACGGGGCGCACTTCGCGAGGGAGGGTGTGCACCTCGACGGGGGTGGGTGGCCGGGGTGGATTCGCACGTGGGTCGCGGTTTGCTAAGTACACACTGCGACAAGCTCATAACGGGTGCGATCATACCAGCGTTAGTGCACCGGATCCCATCAGAACTCCGCAGTTAAGCGCGCTTGGGCCGGAGTAGTACTGGGATGGGTGACCTCCCGGGAAGTCCCGGTGTTGCACCCTTTTTTAGTTTTTCGCCGGGCGTCGCAATGCTATTTGAATAAACCTTTTGCCCGTTTGCGTTCTCGTCGGGGCCGGGCCGGGCCGGGGTGCGCTGCCCGCACTACCGCGCGCGCGGGGGCGACACCGAGCGCGCACCCGAGGCGCCCCGAGCACACAGGCCACGGTGCAACCCGGGCGTTGTGCGCGCACCCCGGTGCGCCCGAGGTGCTGCGCGCGCACCCAGGTGAAATCGGTGTGCACCTCGGCCAGTGCGCGCTCGGTCGAGTCGCGCACGTTGGCCAAGGTGCACGGTGATGTTTCTTACTCTAAGGTTCCGCACCAGACGCCCGGGACAGGTGAGCGAAGCTGGGCGGGGCCGGGTGCGCGGCCGGGGCAGGTGCACGCAGCTGGAGAGAGCTTTGGAGCACACTTCGGAGCGCACCAATGATGCGCTCCATTCAAAAGTTTCCTGAAAAGGCAAAAAAAGTTGAGATTATAGAATTTCCCACTTGAGAGATTGTAAAAAAAAAAAATTTAAAATGAAGGAAACGCGGGTGCCAAGGTGTGCGCAGCCCAGCCAAGGTGTGCGCACCAAGGCGCCCACCCTGGCGAAGGTGCACGCAAGGTGCGCACCCGAGGCAAACCGGACAATTAACCCAACTTTCGACTTCGCGCGCACCTTGGAGCGCACTTCGGAGCGCTCCTTGGTGCGCACCAATCTTGGGCACCTCGGAGTGCACCATGGCGCCCACCAAGGTGCGCACCCGGGGCAAACCGAGCTCCGACTTCGTGCGCACCTTGGAGCGCACGAAAGGTGCGCACCATGGCGCCCACCAAGGTGCGCAGCCCAGCCAAGGCGTGCGCATCAAGGTGCGCACCCTGGCGAAGGTGCGCACCCGGGGCAAACCGAGCTCCGACTTCGTGCGCACCTTGGAGCGCACAAAAGGTGCGCAACCCAGCCAAGGTGTGCGCACCCCGGTCAAACCGAGCTCCGAATCGTGCGCACCAGAGGTGCACGCCATCGTGCGCACCTTGGAGCACACTTCGGAGCCCTCCTTGGTGCGCGCCGATGTTGCGCACCTCGGAGCGCACCCGGGGAAAACAATGCAATTAACCCGACTTTCGACTTCGTGGGCACCTCGGAGCGCTCTCGGGTTCGCACCTCGGAGCACACCGAGGTGCGCACCTTTGATGCGCTGCCTTCACCAATTTCCAGAAAAGGCAAGAAAACATTGAGAAGGTGTGCGCACCGAGGTGCCCACCCTGGCGAAGGTGCACGCGAGGTGCGCACCCGGGGCAAACCGGGCTCCGACTTCGTGCACGCCGCACCTTGGAGCACACTTCGGAGCGCTCCTTGGTGCGCACCAGGGCGCGCAACCCAGCCGAGGTGCCCACCCCGGCGAAGGTGCACGCGAGGTGCGCACCCGGGGCAAACCGGGCTCCGACTTCGTGCACGCCATGGTGCCCACCGCGGCGAAGGTGCACGCGAGGTGCGCACCCGGGGCAAACCGGGCTCCGACTTCGTGCACGCCACACCTTGGAGCACACTTCGGAGCGCTCCTTGGTGCGCACCATGGTGCCCACCAGGGCGCGCAACCCCGCCGAAGGTGCACGCGAGGTGCGCACCCGGGGCAAACCGGGCTCCGACTTCGTGCACGCCGCACCTTGGAGCACACTTCGGAGCGCTCCTTGGTGCGCACCATGGTGCCCACCAGGGCGCGCAACCCCGCCGAAGGTGCACGCGAGGTGCGCACCCGGGGCAAACCGGGCTCCGACTTCGTGCACGCCATGGTGCGCACCGCGGCGAAGGTGCGCACCCGGGGCAAACCGGGCTCCGACTTCGTGCACGCCGCACCTTGGAGCACACTTCGGAGCGCTCCTTGGTGCGCACCAGGGCGCGCAACCCAGCCGAGGTGCCCACCCCGGCGAAGGTGCACGCGAGGTGCGTACCCGGGGCAAACCGGGCTCCGACTTCGTGCACGCCGCACCTTGGAGCACACTTCGGAGCGCTCCTTGGTGCGCACCATGGTGCCCACCAGGCCGCGCAACCCAGCCAAGGTGTGCGCACCAAGGTGCACGCGAGGTGCGCACCCGGGGCAAACCGGGGTCCGACTTCGTGCACGCCGCACCTTGGAGCACACATCGGGGCGCTCCCGGGTTCGCACCGGCGTTGCGCACCGTGGTGGGCACCTCGGAGCACACCAAGGTGGGCAGCGAGGTGCGCACCTTTGATGCGATGCCTTCACTAATTTCCATAAAAGGCAAAAAAAAAACGAGATTTTAAAATTTCCGTTTTGAAAGATAGTGAGAAAAAGGGAATGCTGGTGCCATCTTGAGCCCGCCCTGGTGCGCAGCCCAGCCAAGGTGTGCGCACCAAGGTGCCCACCCTGGCGAAGGTGCGCGCCCGGGCAATTAACCCAACTTCCAACTTCGCGCGCGCCAGGGTGGGAGCGCACCCAACAACCGGGCCTGGGAAGAGCCAATGCGAGAAACCCCACCAAACGCTCTGACAAAAAAAGAGGGGGCGCTCCAGTAACCCCGCTTCAGAGCGCACCCTGGGCAAACCCAGCCAAGGTGCCCACCCCGGCCAAGGTGCAGGCGAGGTGCGCACCCGGGGCAAACCGGGCTCCGACAACGTGCACGCCGCACCTTGGAGCACACTTCGTAGCGCTCCCGGGTGCGCACCTCAGAGCACACCAAGGTGGGCAGCGAGGTGCGCACCTTTGATGCGCTGCCTTCACTAATTTCCAGAAAAGGCAAAAAAAAAAGGAGATTTTAAAATTTCCGTTTTGAAAGATAGTGAAAAAAACGGAACGCGCGTGCCATCTTGAGCCCGCCCTGGTGCGCAGCCCAGGTAAGGTGCCCACCCTGGCAAAGGTGCGCACCCGGGCAATTAACCCTACTTCCGACTTCGTGCGCGCCAGGGTGGCAACCGGGCCTCGGAAGAGCCAATGCGAGAAACCCCACCAAACGCTCCGACAAAAAAAGAGGCGGCGCTCCAATAACCCCGCTTCGGAGCGCAGCCGGGGCAAACCCAGCCAAGGTGCCCACCCCGACGAAGGTGCACGCGAGGTGCGCACCCGGGGCAAACCGGGCTCCGACAACGTGCACGCAGCACCTTGGAGCACACTTCGAAGCACTCCCGGGTGCCCACCGGCGTTGCGCACCGTGGTGGGCAGCGAGGTGCGCACCTTTGATGCGCTGCCTTCACTAATTTCCAGAAAAAGGCAAAAAAAAATGAGATTTTAAAATTTCCGTTTTGAAAGATAGTGAAAAAAAAGGAACGCGGGTGCCATCTTGAGCCCGCCCTGGTGCGCAGCCCAGGCAAGGCATGCGCACCAAGGTGCCCACCCGAGGTGCACACCCGGGGCAAACCGGGCTCCGACTTCGTGCAGGCCGCACCTTGGAGCACACTTCGGAGCGCTCCTTGGTGCGCACCATGGTGCCCACCAGGGCGCGCAACCCAGCCAAGGTCTGCACACTAAGGTGCCCACCCCGGCGAAGGTGCACGCGAGGTGCGCACCCGGGGCAAACCGGGCTCCGACTTCGTGCACGCCATGGTGCCCACCGCGGCGAAGGTGCACGCGAGGTGCGCACCCGGGGCAAACCGGGCTCCGACTTCGTGCACGCCGCACCTTGGAGCACACTTCGGAGCGCTCCTTGGTGCGCACCATGGTGCCCACCAGGGCGCGCAACCCAGCCAAGGTGTGCGCACCAAGGTGCACGCGAGGTGCGCACCCGGGGCAAACCGGGGTCCGACTTCGTGCACGCCGCACCTTGGAGCACACATCGGAGCGCTCCCAGGTTCGCACCAGCGTTGCGCACCTTTGATGCGCTGCCTTCACTAATTTCCAGAAAAGGCAAAAAAAAACGAGATTTTAAAATTTCCGTTCTGAAAGATAGTGAAAAAAACGGAACGCGGGTGCCATCTTGAGCCCTTCCTGGTGCGCACCCCAGGCAAGTTGTGCGCACCAAGGTGCCCACCCTGGCGGAGGTGCGCGCCCGGGGCAATCCGGGCTCCGACTTCGTGCACTGCATGGTGCCCACCAAGGCGCGCAACCCAGCCAAGGTGCCCACCGCAGCGAAGGTGCACGCGAGGTGCGCACGCGAGGTGCACACCCGGGGCAAACCGGGCTCCGACTTCGTGCACGCCGCACCTTGGAGCACACTTCAGAGCGCTCCTTGGTGCGCACCAGGGCGCGCAACCCAGCCGAGGTGCCCACCCCGGCGAAGGTGCACGCGAGGTGCGCACCCGGGGCAAACCGGGCTCCGACTTCGTGCACGCCATGGTGCCCACCGCGGCGAAGGTGCGCACCCGGGGCAAACCGGGCTCCGACTTCGTGCACGCCGCACCTTGGAGCACACTTCGGAGCGCTCCTTGGTGCGCACCATGGTGCCCACCAGGCCGCGCAACCCAGCCAAGGTGTGCGCACCAAGGTGCACGCGAGGTGCGCACCCGGGGCAAACCGGGGTCCGACTTCGTGCACGCCGCACCTTGGAGCACACATCGGGGCGCTCCCGGGTTCGCACCGGCGTTGCGCACCGTGGTGGGCACCTCGGAGCACACCAAGGTGGGCAGCGAGGTGCGCACCTTTGATGCGATGCCTTCACTAATTTCCATAAAAGGCAAAAAAAAAACGAGATTTTAAAATTTCCGTTTTGAAAGATAGTGAGAAAAAGGGAATGCTGGTGCCATCTTGAGCCCGCCCTGGTGCGCAGCCCAGCCAAGGTTTGCGCACCAAGGTGCCCACCCTGGCGAAGGTGCGCGCCCGGGCAATTAACCCAACTTCCAACTTCGCGCGCGCCAGGGTGGGAGCGCACCCAACAACCGGGCCTGGGAAGAGCCAATGCGAGAAACCCCACCAAACTCTCTGACAAAAAAAGAGGGGGCGCTCCAGTAACCCCGCTTCGGAGCGCACCCTGGGCAAACCCAGCCAAGGTGCCCACCCCGGCCAAGGTGCAGGCGAGGTGCGCACCCGGGGCAAACCGGGCTCCGACAACGTGCACGCCGCACCTTGGAGCACACTTCGTAGCGCTCCCGGGTGCGCACCTCAGAGCACACCAAGGTGGGCAGCGAGGTGCGCACCTTTGATGCGCTGCCTTCACTAATTTCCAGAAAAGGCAAAAAAAAAAGGAGATTTTAAAATTTCCGTTTTGAAAGATAGTGAAAAAAACGGAACGCGCGTGCCATCTTGAGCCCGCCCTGGTGCGCAGCCCAGGTAAGGTGCCACCCTGGCAAAGGTGCGCACCCGGGCAATTAACCCTACTTCCGACTTCGTGCGCGCCAGGGTGGCAACCGGGCCTCGGAAGAGCCAATGCGAGAAACCCCACCAAACGCTCCGACAAAAAAAGAGGCGGCGCTCCAATAACCCCGCTTCGGAGCGCAGCCGGGGCAAACCAAGCCAAGGTGCCCACCCCGACGAAGGTGCACGCGAGGTGCGCACCCGGGGCAAACCGGGCTCCGACAACGTGCACGCAGCACCTTGGAGCACACTTCGAAGCACTCCCGGGTGCCCACCGGCGTTGCGCACCGTGGTGGGCAGCGAGGTGCGCACCTTTGATGCGCTGCCTTCACTAATTTCCAGAAAAAGGCAAAAAAAAATGAGATTTTAAAATTTCCGTTTTGAAAGATAGTGAAAAAAAAGGAACGCGGGTGCCATCTTGAGCCCGCCCTGGTGCGCAGCCCAGGCAAGGCATGCGCACCAAGGTGCCCACCCGAGGTGCACACCCGGGGCAAACCGGGCTCCGACTTCGTGCAGGCCGCACCTTGGAGCACACTTCGGAGCGCTCCTTGGTGCGCACCATGGTGCCCACCAGGGCGCACCCGAGGCAAACCGGGCTCCGACTTCGTGCACGCCGCACCTTGGAGCACACATCGGAGCGCTCCCAGGTTCGCACCAGCGTTGCGCACCTTTGATGCGCTGCCTTCACTAATTTCCAGAAAAGGCAAAAAAAAACGATATTTTAAAATTTCCGTTCTGAAAGATAGTGAAAAAAACGGAACGCGGGTGCCATCTTGAGCCCTTCCTGATGCGCAGCCCAGGCAAGTTGTGCGCACCAAGGTGCCCACCCTGGCGGAGGTGCGCGCCCGGGGCAAACCGGGCTCCGACTTCGTGCACTGCATGGTGCCCACCAAGGCGCGCAACCCAGCCAAGGTGCCCACCGCAGCGAAGGTGCACGCGAGGTGCGCACCCGAGGTGCACACCCGGGGCAAACCGGGCTCCGACTTCGTGCACGCCGCACCTTGGAGCACACTTCAGAGCGCTCCTTGGTACGCACCAGGGCGCGCAACCCAGCCAAGGTGCTCACCCCGGCGAAGGTGCACGCGAGGTGCGCACCCGGGGCAAACCGGGCTCGGACTTCGTGCACGCCGCACCTTGGAGCACACATCGGAGCGCTCCCGGGTTCGCACCAGCATTGCGCACCTTTGATGCGCTGCCTTCACTAATTTCCAGAAAAGGCAAAAAAAAGAAAAAAATGAGATTTTAAAATTTCCGTTTTGAAAGATAGTGAAAAAAACGGAACGCGGGTGCCATCTTGAGCCCGCCCTGGTGTGCAGCCCAGGCAAGTTGTGCGCACCAAGGCACCCACCCTGGCCAAGGTGGGTCACGGGGTGGGTCCTAGGGTGGGTAACGGGGTGGGTACTAAGGTGCGTGCCAAGGTGGGTCATAGGGTGGGTGCCAAGGTGGGCACCAGGGTGGGTGTGCACCAACCCTAGCCAGGGTAGGTCACGGGGTGGTTGTCGGGGTGGGCGTCAAGGAGCCAAGGTGGGTGGCAAGTAGCCAAGTTGCGTGCCAAGGTGGGTGTCGGGGTGGGTGCCAAGGATCCAAGGTGGGTGCCAAGGAACCAAGGTGGGTGTCTGGGTGGGTGCCGAGGTGGGAGCCAGGGTGGGTCCCAAGGTGAGTGCAAAGGTGGGTGCCAGGGTCAAGGTGAGTGCCAATGTGGGTTCCAAGGTGCCAGGGTCAGGGTGAGTGCCAATGTGGGTTCAAAGGTGCTAAGTTGGGTGCGAGGTTGGGTGCGAGGGTGGGTGGGTGCCAAGGTGTGCTAGGTGGAAGCCCGGGTGGGTCGGCATCCCATGGGTGTCGAGTTGGGTGCCTGATGGGTGCTTCTTGTCAAGTTTTAGTCGTCGGGACTCATTTCGAGCCTTAGAGGTCGTTTCTTGTCCGGTTGCCCTGTCTTCGACCTGGGAACCCAATTTTGGTCCTCGGGTCCCATTTTTTTTTGTCTCGCATCCCACTTTTGGCCTGTGGCCTTTTCGGGGTCGATTCTCGTTTTGGGCATCAGAGCATGTTTCTTCTCCTAAAACCCAATATTTGTTTATTAAGTCTCGGAACACATTTTTGTTCTCGTGGACCCATCATGGGTCTTGGAACGCATTTGTGGTCCTTGGGTCCCATTTTGCATCCCGAAACTTGTGTTTTGGTGCTTGATCCCTATTTTGGGTGCCCACCTTGCACCAAGTGCGCACCCGGGGCAAACCGAGCGCCTTGGTGCACCGGGGCAAGATCGAGCGTGCACCCGAGGCGCCCCGAACATGCACCAAGGTGCACTCGGCCCACATGTGAGCGCAGGTCGTTGCGCCCGAGGTGGTGTGTGGGCACCGCGTTGCAGACGGGACACTGCACGCACACGACGCCCCCTCCAGGTGCACGCACGTAGGCCGGGCCGGGTGCACACCCGACGCCCTAGCAAGGTGCGCGCACCCGGGCAGGGCTCACACTTGGCGAACGGGGCGCACTTCGCGAGGGAGGGTGTGCACCTCGACGGGGGTGGGTGGCCGGGGTGGATTCGCACGTGGGTCGCGGTTTGCTAAGTACACACTGCGACAAGCTCATAACGGGTGCGATCATACCAGCGTTAGTGCACCGGATCCCATCAGAACTCCGCAGTTAAGCGCGCTTGGGCCGGAGTAGTACTGGGATGGGTGACCTCCCGGGAAGTCCCGGTGTTGCACCCTTTTTTAGTTTTTCGCCGGGCGTCGCAATGCTATTTGAATAAACCTTTTGCCCGTTTGCGTTCTCGTCGGGGCCGGGCCGGGCCGGGGTGCGCTGCCCGCACTACCGCGCGCGCGGGGGCGACACCGAGCGCGCACCCGAGGCGCCCCGAGCACACAGGCCACGGTGCAACCCGGGCATTGTGCGCGCACCCCGGTGCGCCCGAGGTGCTGCGCGCGCACCCAGGTGAAATCGGTGTGCACCTCGGCCAGTGCGCGCTCGGTCGAGTCGCGCACGTTGGCCAAGGTGCACGGTGATGTTTCTTACTCTAAGGTTCCGCACCAGACGCCCGGGACAGGTGAGCGAAGCTGGGCGGGGCCGGGTGCGCGGCCGGGGCAGGTGCACGCAGCTGGAGAGAGCTTTGGAGCACACTTCGGAGCGCACCAATGATGCGCTCCATTCAAAAGTTTCCTGAAAAGGCAAAAAAAGTTGAGATTATAGAATTTCCCACTTGAGAGATTGTAAAAAAAAAAAATTTAAAATGAAGGAAACGCGGGTGCCAAGGTGTGCGCAGCCCAGCCAAGGTGTGCGCACCAAGGCGCCCACCCTGGCGAAGGTGCACGCAAGGTGCGCACCCGAGGCAAACCGGACAATTAACCCAACTTTCGACTTCGCGCGCACCTTGGAGCGCACTTCGGAGCGCTCCTTGGTGCGCACCAATCTTGGGCACCTCGGAGTGCACCATGGCGCCCACCAAGGTGCGCACCCGGGGCAAACCGAGCTCCGACTTCGTGCGCACCTTGGAGCGCACGAAAGGTGCGCACCATGGCGCCCACCAAGGTGCGCAGCCCAGCCAAGGCGTGCGCATCAAGGTGCGCACCCTGGCGAAGGTGCGCACCCGGGGCAAACCGAGCTCCGACTTCGTGCGCACCTTGGAGCGCACAAAAGGTGCGCAACCCAGCCAAGGTGTGCGCACCCCGGTCAAACCGAGCTCCGAATCGTGCGCACCAGAGGTGCACGCCATCGTGCGCACCTTGGAGCACACTTCGGAGCCCTCCTTGGTGCGCGCCGATGTTGCGCACCTCGGAGCGCACCCGGGGAAAACAATGCAATTAACCCGACTTTCGACTTCGTGGGCACCTCGGAGCGCTCTCGGGTTCGCACCTCGGAGCACACCGAGGTGCGCACCTTTGATGCGCTGCCTTCACCAATTTCCAGAAAAGGCAAGAAAACATTGAGAAGGTGTGCGCACCGAGGTGCCCACCCTGGCGAAGGTGCACGCGAGGTGCGCACCCGGGGCAAACCGGGCTCCGACTTCGTGCACGCCGCACCTTGGAGCACACTTCGGAGCGCTCCTTGGTGCGCACCAGGGCGCGCAACCCAGCCGAGGTGCCCACCCCGGCGAAGGTGCACGCGAGGTGCGCACCCGGGGCAAACCGGGCTCCGACTTCGTGCACGCCATGGTGCCCACCGCGGCGAAGGTGCACGCGAGGTGCGCACCCGGGGCAAACCGGGCTCCGACTTCGTGCACGCCGCACCTTGGAGCACACTTCGGAGCGCTCCTTGGTGCGCACCATGGTGCCCACCAGGGCGCGCAACCCCGCCGAAGGTGCACGCGAGGTGCGCACCCGGGGCAAACCGGGCTCCGACTTCGTGCACGCCGCACCTTGGAGCACACTTCGGAGCGCTCCTTGGTGCGCACCATGGTGCCCACCAGGGCGCGCAACCCCGCCGAAGGTGCACGCGAGGTGCGCACCCGGGGCAAACCGGGCTCCGACTTCGTGCACGCCATGGTGCGCACCGCGGCGAAGGTGCGCACCCGGGGCAAACCGGGCTCCGACTTCGTGCACGCCGCACCTTGGAGCACACTTCGGAGCGCTCCTTGGTGCGCACCAGGGCGCGCAACCCAGCCGAGGTGCCCACCCCGGCGAAGGTGCACGCGAGGTGCGTACCCGGGGCAAACCGGGCTCCGACTTCGTGCACGCCGCACCTTGGAGCACACTTCGGAGCGCTCCTTGGTGCGCACCATGGTGCCCACCAGGCCGCGCAACCCAGCCAAGGTGTGCGCACCAAGGTGCACGCGAGGTGCGCACCCGGGGCAAACCGGGGTCCGACTTCGTGCACGCCGCACCTTGGAGCACACATCGGGGCGCTCCCGGGTTCGCACCGGCGTTGCGCACCGTGGTGGGCACCTCGGAGCACACCAAGGTGGGCAGCGAGGTGCGCACCTTTGATGCGATGCCTTCACTAATTTCCATAAAAGGCAAAAAAAAAACGAGATTTTAAAATTTCCGTTTTGAAAGATAGTGAGAAAAAGGGAATGCTGGTGCCATCTTGAGCCCGCCCTGGTGCGCAGCCCAGCCAAGGTGTGCGCACCAAGGTGCCCACCCTGGCGAAGGTGCGCGCCCGGGCAATTAACCCAACTTCCAACTTCGCGCGCGCCAGGGTGGGAGCGCACCCAACAACCGGGCCTGGGAAGAGCCAATGCGAGAAACCCCACCAAACGCTCTGACAAAAAAAGAGGGGGCGCTCCAGTAACCCCGCTTCGGAGCGCACCCTGGGCAAACCCAGCCAAGGTGCCCACCCCGGCCAAGGTGCAGGCGAGGTGCGCACCCGGGGCAAACCGGGCTCCGACAACGTGCACGCCGCACCTTGGAGCACACTTCGTAGCGCTCCCGGGTGCGCACCTCAGAGCACACCAAGGTGGGCAGCGAGGTGCGCACCTTTGATGCGCTGCCTTCACTAATTTCCAGAAAAGGCAAAAAAAAAAGGAGATTTTAAAATTTCCGTTTTGAAAGATAGTGAAAAAAACGGAACGCGCGTGCCATCTTGAGCCCGCCCTGGTGCGCAGCCCAGGTAAGGTGCCCACCCTGGCAAAGGTGCGCACCCGGGCAATTAACCCTACTTCCGACTTCGTGCGCGCCAGGGTGGCAACCGGGCCTCGGAAGAGCCAATGCGAGAAACCCCACCAAACGCTCCGACAAAAAAAGAGGCGGCGCTCCAATAACCCCGCTTCGGAGCGCAGCCGGGGCAAACCCAGCCAAGGTGCCCACCCCGACGAAGGTGCACGCGAGGTGCGCACCCGGGGCAAACCGGGCTCCGACAACGTGCACGCAGCACCTTGGAGCACACTTCGAAGCACTCCCGGGTGCCCACCGGCGTTGCGCACCGTGGTGGGCAGCGAGGTGCGCACCTTTGATGCGCTGCCTTCACTAATTTCCAGAAAAAGGCAAAAAAAAATGAGATTTTAAAATTTCCGTTTTGAAAGATAGTGAAAAAAAAGGAACGCGGGTGCCATCTTGAGCCCGCCCTGGTGCGCAGCCCAGGCAAGGCATGCGCACCAAGGTGCCCACCCGAGGTGCACACCCGGGGCAAACCGGGCTCCGACTTCGTGCAGGCCGCACCTTGGAGCACACTTCGGAGCGCTCCTTGGTGCGCACCATGGTGCCCACCAGGGCGCGCAACCCAGCCAAGGTCTGCACACTAAGGTGCCCACCCCGGCGAAGGTGCACGCGAGGTGCGCACCCGGGGCAAACCGGGCTCCGACTTCGTGCACGCCATGGTGCCCACCGCGGCGAAGGTGCACGCGAGGTGCGCACCCGGGGCAAACCGGGCTCCGACTTCGTGCACGCCGCACCTTGGAGCACACTTCGGAGCGCTCCTTGGTGCGCACCATGGTGCCCACCAGGGCGCGCAACCCAGCCAAGGTGTGCGCACCAAGGTGCACGCGAGGTGCGCACCCGGGGCAAACCGGGGTCCGACTTCGTGCACGCCGCACCTTGGAGCACACATCGGAGCGCTCCCAGGTTCGCACCAGCGTTGCGCACCTTTGATGCGCTGCCTTCACTAATTTCCAGAAAAGGCAAAAAAAAACGATATTTTAAAATTTCCGTTCTGAAAGATAGTGAAAAAAACGGAACGCGGGTGCCATCTTGAGCCCTTCCTGGTGCGCAGCCCAGGCAAGTTGTGCGCACCAAGGTGCCCACCCTGGCGGAGGTGCGCGCCCGGGGCAAACCGGGCTCCGACTTCGTGCACTGCATGGTGCCCACCAAGGCGCGCAACCCAGCCAAGGTGCCCACCGCAGCGAAGGTGCACGCGAGGTGCACACCCGGGGCAAACCGGGCTCCGACTTCGTGCACGCCGCACCTTGGAGCACACTTCAGAGCGCTCCTTGGTGCGCACCAGGGCGCGCAACCCAGCCGAGGTGCCCACCCCGGCGAAGGTGCACGCGAGGTGCGCACCCGGGGCAAACCGGGCTCCGACTTCGTGCACGCCATGGTGCCCACCGCGGCGAAGGTGCGCACCCGGGGCAAACCGGGCTCCGACTTCGTGCACGCCGCACCTTGGAGCACACTTCGGAGCGCTCCTTGGTGCGCACCATGGTGCCCACCAGGCCGCGCAACCCAGCCAAGGTGTGCGCACCAAGGTGCACGCGAGGTGCGCACCCGGGGCAAACCGGGGTCCGACTTCGTGCACGCCGCACCTTGGAGCACACATCGGGGCGCTCCCGGGTTCGCACCGGCGTTGCGCACCGTGGTGGGCACCTCGGAGCACACCAAGGTGGGCAGCGAGGTGCGCACCTTTGATGCGATGCCTTCACTAATTTCCATAAAAGGCAAAAAAAAAACGAGATTTTAAAATTTCCGTTTTGAAAGATAGTGAGAAAAAGGGAATGCTGGTGCCATCTTGAGCCCGCCCTGGTGCGCAGCCCAGCCAAGGTTTGCGCACCAAGGTGCCCACCCTGGCGAAGGTGCGCGCCCGGGCAATTAACCCAACTTCCAACTTCGCGCGCGCCAGGGTGGGAGCGCACCCAACAACCGGGCCTGGGAAGAGCCAATGCGAGAAACCCCACCAAACTCTCTGACAAAAAAAGAGGGGGCGCTCCAGTAACCCCGCTTCGGAGCGCACCCTGGGCAAACCCAGCCAAGGTGCCCACCCCGGCCAAGGTGCAGGCGAGGTGCGCACCCGGGGCAAACCGGGCTCCGACAACGTGCACGCCGCACCTTGGAGCACACTTCGTAGCGCTCCCGGGTGCGCACCTCAGAGCACACCAAGGTGGGCAGCGAGGTGCGCACCTTTGATGCGCTGCCTTCACTAATTTCCAGAAAAGGCAAAAAAAAAAGGAGATTTTAAAATTTCCGTTTTGAAAGATAGTGAAAAAAACGGAACGCGCGTGCCATCTTGAGCCCGCCCTGGTGCGCAGCCCAGGTAAGGTGCCACCCTGGCAAAGGTGCGCACCCGGGCAATTAACCCTACTTCCGACTTCGTGCGCGCCAGGGTGGCAACCGGGCCTCGGAAGAGCCAATGCGAGAAACCCCACCAAACGCTCCGACAAAAAAAGAGGCGGCGCTCCAATAACCCCGCTTCGGAGCGCAGCCGGGGCAAACCAAGCCAAGGTGCCCACCCCGACGAAGGTGCACGCGAGGTGCGCACCCGGGGCAAACCGGGCTCCGACAACGTGCACGCAGCACCTTGGAGCACACTTCGAAGCACTCCCGGGTGCCCACCGGCGTTGCGCACCGTGGTGGGCAGCGAGGTGCGCACCTTTGATGCGCTGCCTTCACTAATTTCCAGAAAAAGGCAAAAAAAAATGAGATTTTAAAATTTCCGTTTTGAAAGATAGTGAAAAAAAAGGAACGCGGGTGCCATCTTGAGCCCGCCCTGGTGCGCAGCCCAGGCAAGGCATGCGCACCAAGGTGCCCACCCGAGGTGCACACCCGGGGCAAACCGGGCTCCGACTTCGTGCAGGCCGCACCTTGGAGCACACTTCGGAGCGCTCCTTGGTGCGCACCATGGTGCCCACCAGGGCGCACCCGAGGCAAACCGGGCTCCGACTTCGTGCACGCCGCACCTTGGAGCACACATCGGAGCGCTCCCAGGTTCGCACCAGCGTTGCGCACCTTTGATGCGCTGCCTTCACTAATTTCCAGAAAAGGCAAAAAAAAACGATATTTTAAAATTTCCGTTCTGAAAGATAGTGAAAAAAACGGAACGCGGGTGCCATCTTGAGCCCTTCCTGATGCGCAGCCCAGGCAAGTTGTGCGCACCAAGGTGCCCACCCTGGCGGAGGTGCGCGCCCGGGGCAAACCGGGCTCCGACTTCGTGCACTGCATGGTGCCCACCAAGGCGCGCAACCCAGCCAAGGTGCCCACCGCAGCGAAGGTGCACGCGAGGTGCGCACCCGAGGTGCACACCCGGGGCAAACCGGGCTCCGACTTCGTGCACGCCGCACCTTGGAGCACACTTCAGAGCGCTCCTTGGTACGCACCAGGGCGCGCAACCCAGCCAAGGTGCTCACCCCGGCGAAGGTGCACGCGAGGTGCGCACCCGGGGCAAACCGGGCTCGGACTTCGTGCACGCCGCACCTTGGAGCACACATCGGAGCGCTCCCGGGTTCGCACCAGCATTGCGCACCTTTGATGCGCTGCCTTCACTAATTTCCAGAAAAGGCAAAAAAAAGAAAAAAATGAGATTTTAAAATTTCCGTTTTGAAAGATAGTGAAAAAAACGGAACGCGGGTGCCATCTTGAGCCCGCCCTGGTGTGCAGCCCAGGCAAGTTGTGCGCACCAAGGCACCCACCCTGGCCAAGGTGGGTCACGGGGTGGGTCCTAGGGTGGGTAACGGGGTGGGTACTAAGGTGCGTGCCAAGGTGGGTCATAGGGTGGGTGCCAAGGTGGGCACCAGGGTGGGTGTGCACCAACCCTAGCCAGGGTAGGTCACGGGGTGGTTGTCGGGGTGGGCGTCAAGGAGCCAAGGTGGGTGGCAAGTAGCCAAGTTGCGTGCCAAGGTGGGTGTCGGGGTGGGTGCCAAGGATCCAAGGTGGGTGCCAAGGAACCAAGGTGGGTGTCTGGGTGGGTGCCGAGGTGGGAGCCAGGGTGGGTCCCAAGGTGAGTGCAAAGGTGGGTGCCAGGGTCAAGGTGAGTGCCAATGTGGGTTCCAAGGTGCCAGGGTCAGGGTGAGTGCCAATGTGGGTTCAAAGGTGCTAAGTTGGGTGCGAGGTTGGGTGCGAGGGTGGGTGGGTGCCAAGGTGTGCTAGGTGGAAGCCCGGGTGGGTCGGCATCCCATGGGTGTCGAGTTGGGTGCCTGATGGGTGCTTCTTGTCAAGTTTTAGTCGTCGGGACTCATTTCGAGCCTTAGAGGTCGTTTCTTGTCCGGTTGCCCTGTCTTCGACCTGGGAACCCAATTTTGGTCCTCGGGTCCCATTTTTTTTTGTCTCGCATCCCACTTTTGGCCTGTGGCCTTTTCGGGGTCGATTCTCGTTTTGGGCATCAGAGCATGTTTCTTCTCCTAAAACCCAATATTTGTTTATTAAGTCTCGGAACACATTTTTGTTCTCGTGGACCCATCATGGGTCTTGGAACGCATTTGTGGTCCTTGGGTCCCATTTTGCATCCCGAAACTTGTGTTTTGGTGCTTGATCCCTATTTTGGGTGCCCACCTTGCACCAAGTGCGCACCCGGGGCAAACCGAGCGCCTTGGTGCACCGGGGCAAGATCGAGCGTGCACCCGAGGCGCCCCGAACATGCACCAAGGTGCACTCGGCCCACATGTGAGCGCAGGTCGTTGCGCCCGAGGTGGTGTGTGGGCACCGCGTTGCAGACGGGACACTGCACGCACACGACGCCCCCTCCAGGTGCACGCACGTAGGCCGGGCCGGGTGCACACCCGACGCCCTAGCAAGGTGCGCGCACCCGGGCAGGGCTCACACTTGGCGAACGGGGCGCACTTCGCGAGGGAGGGTGTGCACCTCGACGGGGGTGGGTGGCCGGGGTGGATTCGCACGTGGGTCGCGGTTTGCTAAGTACACACTGCGACAAGCTCATAACGGGTGCGATCATACCAGCGTTAGTGCACCGGATCCCATCAGAACTCCGCAGTTAAGCGCGCTTGGGCCGGAGTAGTACTGGGATGGGTGACCTCCCGGGAAGTCCCGGTGTTGCACCCTTTTTTAGTTTTTCGCCGGGCGTCGCAATGCTATTTGAATAAACCTTTTGCCCGTTTGCGTTCTCGTCGGGGCCGGGCCGGGCCGGGGTGCGCTGCCCGCACTACCGCGCGCGCGGGGGCGACACCGAGCGCGCACCCGAGGCGCCCCGAGCACACAGGCCACGGTGCAACCCGGGCGTTGTGCGCGCACCCCGGTGCGCCCGAGGTGCTGCGCGCGCACCCAGGTGAAATCGGTGTGCACCTCGGCCAGTGCGCGCTCGGTCGAGTCGCGCACGTTGGCCAAGGTGCACGGTGATGTTTCTTACTCTAAGGTTCCGCACCAGACGCCCGGGACAGGTGAGCGAAGCTGGGCGGGGCCGGGTGCGCGGCCGGGGCAGGTGCACGCAGCTGGAGAGAGCTTTGGAGCACACTTCGGAGCGCACCAATGATGCGCTCCATTCAAAAGTTTCCTGAAAAGGCAAAAAAAGTTGAGATTATAGAATTTCCCACTTGAGAGATTGTAAAAAAAAAAAATTTAAAATGAAGGAAACGCGGGTGCCAAGGTGTGCGCAGCCCAGCCAAGGTGTGCGCACCAAGGCGCCCACCCTGGCGAAGGTGCACGCAAGGTGCGCACCCGAGGCAAACCGGACAATTAACCCAACTTTCGACTTCGCGCGCACCTTGGAGCGCACTTCGGAGCGCTCCTTGGTGCGCACCAATCTTGGGCACCTCGGAGTGCACCATGGCGCCCACCAAGGTGCGCACCCGGGGCAAACCGAGCTCCGACTTCGTGCGCACCTTGGAGCGCACGAAAGGTGCGCACCATGGCGCCCACCAAGGTGCGCAGCCCAGCCAAGGCGTGCGCATCAAGGTGCGCACCCTGGCGAAGGTGCGCACCCGGGGCAAACCGAGCTCCGACTTCGTGCGCACCTTGGAGCGCACAAAAGGTGCGCAACCCAGCCAAGGTGTGCGCACCCCGGTCAAACCGAGCTCCGAATCGTGCGCACCAGAGGTGCACGCCATCGTGCGCACCTTGGAGCACACTTCGGAGCCCTCCTTGGTGCGCGCCGATGTTGCGCACCTCGGAGCGCACCCGGGGAAAACAATGCAATTAACCCGACTTTCGACTTCGTGGGCACCTCGGAGCGCTCTCGGGTTCGCACCTCGGAGCACACCGAGGTGCGCACCTTTGATGCGCTGCCTTCACCAATTTCCAGAAAAGGCAAGAAAACATTGAGAAGGTGTGCGCACCGAGGTGCCCACCCTGGCGAAGGTGCACGCGAGGTGCGCACCCGGGGCAAACCGGGCTCCGACTTCGTGCACGCCGCACCTTGGAGCACACTTCGGAGCGCTCCTTGGTGCGCACCAGGGCGCGCAACCCAGCCGAGGTGCCCACCCCGGCGAAGGTGCACGCGAGGTGCGCACCCGGGGCAAACCGGGCTCCGACTTCGTGCACGCCATGGTGCCCACCGCGGCGAAGGTGCACGCGAGGTGCGCACCCGGGGCAAACCGGGCTCCGACTTCGTGCACGCCACACCTTGGAGCACACTTCGGAGCGCTCCTTGGTGCGCACCATGGTGCCCACCAGGGCGCGCAACCCCGCCGAAGGTGCACGCGAGGTGCGCACCCGGGGCAAACCGGGCTCCGACTTCGTGCACGCCGCACCTTGGAGCACACTTCGGAGCGCTCCTTGGTGCGCACCATGGTGCCCACCAGGGCGCGCAACCCCGCCGAAGGTGCACGCGAGGTGCGCACCCGGGGCAAACCGGGCTCCGACTTCGTGCACGCCATGGTGCGCACCGCGGCGAAGGTGCGCACCCGGGGCAAACCGGGCTCCGACTTCGTGCACGCCGCACCTTGGAGCACACTTCGGAGCGCTCCTTGGTGCGCACCAGGGCGCGCAACCCAGCCGAGGTGCCCACCCCGGCGAAGGTGCACGCGAGGTGCGTACCCGGGGCAAACCGGGCTCCGACTTCGTGCACGCCGCACCTTGGAGCACACTTCGGAGCGCTCCTTGGTGCGCACCATGGTGCCCACCAGGCCGCGCAACCCAGCCAAGGTGTGCGCACCAAGGTGCACGCGAGGTGCGCACCCGGGGCAAACCGGGGTCCGACTTCGTGCACGCCGCACCTTGGAGCACACATCGGGGCGCTCCCGGGTTCGCACCGGCGTTGCGCACCGTGGTGGGCACCTCGGAGCACACCAAGGTGGGCAGCGAGGTGCGCACCTTTGATGCGATGCCTTCACTAATTTCCATAAAAGGCAAAAAAAAAACGAGATTTTAAAATTTCCGTTTTGAAAGATAGTGAGAAAAAGGGAATGCTGGTGCCATCTTGAGCCCGCCCTGGTGCGCAGCCCAGCCAAGGTGTGCGCACCAAGGTGCCCACCCTGGCGAAGGTGCGCGCCCGGGCAATTAACCCAACTTCCAACTTCGCGCGCGCCAGGGTGGGAGCGCACCCAACAACCGGGCCTGGGAAGAGCCAATGCGAGAAACCCCACCAAACGCTCTGACAAAAAAAGAGGGGGCGCTCCAGTAACCCCGCTTCAGAGCGCACCCTGGGCAAACCCAGCCAAGGTGCCCACCCCGGCCAAGGTGCAGGCGAGGTGCGCACCCGGGGCAAACCGGGCTCCGACAACGTGCACGCCGCACCTTGGAGCACACTTCGTAGCGCTCCCGGGTGCGCACCTCAGAGCACACCAAGGTGGGCAGCGAGGTGCGCACCTTTGATGCGCTGCCTTCACTAATTTCCAGAAAAGGCAAAAAAAAAAGGAGATTTTAAAATTTCCGTTTTGAAAGATAGTGAAAAAAACGGAACGCGCGTGCCATCTTGAGCCCGCCCTGGTGCGCAGCCCAGGTAAGGTGCCCACCCTGGCAAAGGTGCGCACCCGGGCAATTAACCCTACTTCCGACTTCGTGCGCGCCAGGGTGGCAACCGGGCCTCGGAAGAGCCAATGCGAGAAACCCCACCAAACGCTCCGACAAAAAAAGAGGCGGCGCTCCAATAACCCCGCTTCGGAGCGCAGCCGGGGCAAACCCAGCCAAGGTGCCCACCCCGACGAAGGTGCACGCGAGGTGCGCACCCGGGGCAAACCGGGCTCCGACAACGTGCACGCAGCACCTTGGAGCACACTTCGAAGCACTCCCGGGTGCCCACCGGCGTTGCGCACCGTGGTGGGCAGCGAGGTGCGCACCTTTGATGCGCTGCCTTCACTAATTTCCAGAAAAAGGCAAAAAAAAATGAGATTTTAAAATTTCCGTTTTGAAAGATAGTGAAAAAAAAGGAACGCGGGTGCCATCTTGAGCCCGCCCTGGTGCGCAGCCCAGGCAAGGCATGCGCACCAAGGTGCCCACCCGAGGTGCACACCCGGGGCAAACCGGGCTCCGACTTCGTGCAGGCCGCACCTTGGAGCACACTTCGGAGCGCTCCTTGGTGCGCACCATGGTGCCCACCAGGGCGCGCAACCCAGCCAAGGTCTGCACACTAAGGTGCCCACCCCGGCGAAGGTGCACGCGAGGTGCGCACCCGGGGCAAACCGGGCTCCGACTTCGTGCACGCCATGGTGCCCACCGCGGCGAAGGTGCACGCGAGGTGCGCACCCGGGGCAAACCGGGCTCCGACTTCGTGCACGCCGCACCTTGGAGCACACTTCGGAGCGCTCCTTGGTGCGCACCATGGTGCCCACCAGGGCGCGCAACCCAGCCAAGGTGTGCGCACCAAGGTGCACGCGAGGTGCGCACCCGGGGCAAACCGGGGTCCGACTTCGTGCACGCCGCACCTTGGAGCACACATCGGAGCGCTCCCAGGTTCGCACCAGCGTTGCGCACCTTTGATGCGCTGCCTTCACTAATTTCCAGAAAAGGCAAAAAAAAACGATATTTTAAAATTTCCGTTCTGAAAGATAGTGAAAAAAACGGAACGCGGGTGCCATCTTGAGCCCTTCCTGGTGCGCAGCCCAGGCAAGTTGTGCGCACCAAGGTGCCCACCCTGGCGGAGGTGCGCGCCCGGGGCAAACCGGGCTCCGACTTCGTGCACTGCATGGTGCCCACCAAGGCGCGCAACCCAGCCAAGGTGCCCACCGCAGCGAAGGTGCACGCGAGGTGCACACCCGGGGCAAACCGGGCTCCGACTTCGTGCACGCCGCACCTTGGAGCACACTTCAGAGCGCTCCTTGGTGCGCACCAGGGCGCGCAACCCAGCCGAGGTGCCCACCCCGGCGAAGGTGCACGCGAGGTGCGCACCCGGGGCAAACCGGGCTCCGACTTCGTGCACGCCATGGTGCCCACCGCGGCGAAGGTGCGCACCCGGGGCAAACCGGGCTCCGACTTCGTGCACGCCGCACCTTGGAGCACACTTCGGAGCGCTCCTTGGTGCGCACCATGGTGCCCACCAGGCCGCGCAACCCAGCCAAGGTGTGCGCACCAAGGTGCACGCGAGGTGCGCACCCGGGGCAAACCGGGGTCCGACTTCGTGCACGCCGCACCTTGGAGCACACATCGGGGCGCTCCCGGGTTCGCACCGGCGTTGCGCACCGTGGTGGGCACCTCGGAGCACACCAAGGTGGGCAGCGAGGTGCGCACCTTTGATGCGATGCCTTCACTAATTTCCATAAAAGGCAAAAAAAAAACGAGATTTTAAAATTTCCGTTTTGAAAGATAGTGAGAAAAAGGGAATGCTGGTGCCATCTTGAGCCCGCCCTGGTGCGCAGCCCAGCCAAGGTTTGCGCACCAAGGTGCCCACCCTGGCGAAGGTGCGCGCCCGGGCAATTAACCCAACTTCCAACTTCGCGCGCGCCAGGGTGGGAGCGCACCCAACAACCGGGCCTGGGAAGAGCCAATGCGAGAAACCCCACCAAACTCTCTGACAAAAAAAGAGGGGGCGCTCCAGTAACCCCGCTTCGGAGCGCACCCTGGGCAAACCCAGCCAAGGTGCCCACCCCGGCCAAGGTGCAGGCGAGGTGCGCACCCGGGGCAAACCGGGCTCCGACAACGTGCACGCCGCACCTTGGAGCACACTTCGTAGCGCTCCCGGGTGCGCACCTCAGAGCACACCAAGGTGGGCAGCGAGGTGCGCACCTTTGATGCGCTGCCTTCACTAATTTCCAGAAAAGGCAAAAAAAAAAGGAGATTTTAAAATTTCCGTTTTGAAAGATAGTGAAAAAAACGGAACGCGCGTGCCATCTTGAGCCCGCCCTGGTGCGCAGCCCAGGTAAGGTGCCACCCTGGCAAAGGTGCGCACCCGGGCAATTAACCCTACTTCCGACTTCGTGCGCGCCAGGGTGGCAACCGGGCCTCGGAAGAGCCAATGCGAGAAACCCCACCAAACGCTCCGACAAAAAAAGAGGCGGCGCTCCAATAACCCCGCTTCGGAGCGCAGCCGGGGCAAACCAAGCCAAGGTGCCCACCCCGACGAAGGTGCACGCGAGGTGCGCACCCGGGGCAAACCGGGCTCCGACAACGTGCACGCAGCACCTTGGAGCACACTTCGAAGCACTCCCGGGTGCCCACCGGCGTTGCGCACCGTGGTGGGCAGCGAGGTGCGCACCTTTGATGCGCTGCCTTCACTAATTTCCAGAAAAAGGCAAAAAAAAATGAGATTTTAAAATTTCCGTTTTGAAAGATAGTGAAAAAAAAGGAACGCGGGTGCCATCTTGAGCCCGCCCTGGTGCGCAGCCCAGGCAAGGCATGCGCACCAAGGTGCCCACCCGAGGTGCACACCCGGGGCAAACCGGGCTCCGACTTCGTGCAGGCCGCACCTTGGAGCACACTTCGGAGCGCTCCTTGGTGCGCACCATGGTGCCCACCAGGGCGCACCCGAGGCAAACCGGGCTCCGACTTCGTGCACGCCGCACCTTGGAGCACACATCGGAGCGCTCCCAGGTTCGCACCAGCGTTGCGCACCTTTGATGCGCTGCCTTCACTAATTTCCAGAAAAGGCAAAAAAAAACGATATTTTAAAATTTCCGTTCTGAAAGATAGTGAAAAAAACGGAACGCGGGTGCCATCTTGAGCCCTTCCTGATGCGCAGCCCAGGCAAGTTGTGCGCACCAAGGTGCCCACCCTGGCGGAGGTGCGCGCCCGGGGCAAACCGGGCTCCGACTTCGTGCACTGCATGGTGCCCACCAAGGCGCGCAACCCAGCCAAGGTGCCCACCGCAGCGAAGGTGCACGCGAGGTGCGCACCCGAGGTGCACACCCGGGGCAAACCGGGCTCCGACTTCGTGCACGCCGCACCTTGGAGCACACTTCAGAGCGCTCCTTGGTACGCACCAGGGCGCGCAACCCAGCCAAGGTGCTCACCCCGGCGAAGGTGCACGCGAGGTGCGCACCCGGGGCAAACCGGGCTCGGACTTCGTGCACGCCGCACCTTGGAGCACACATCGGAGCGCTCCCGGGTTCGCACCAGCATTGCGCACCTTTGATGCGCTGCCTTCACTAATTTCCAGAAAAGGCAAAAAAAAGAAAAAAATGAGATTTTAAAATTTCCGTTTTGAAAGATAGTGAAAAAAACGGAACGCGGGTGCCATCTTGAGCCCGCCCTGGTGTGCAGCCCAGGCAAGTTGTGCGCACCAAGGCACCCACCCTGGCCAAGGTGGGTCACGGGGTGGGTCCTAGGGTGGGTAACGGGGTGGGTACTAAGGTGCGTGCCAAGGTGGGTCATAGGGTGGGTGCCAAGGTGGGCACCAGGGTGGGTGTGCACCAACCCTAGCCAGGGTAGGTCACGGGGTGGTTGTCGGGGTGGGCGTCAAGGAGCCAAGGTGGGTGGCAAGTAGCCAAGTTGCGTGCCAAGGTGGGTGTCGGGGTGGGTGCCAAGGATCCAAGGTGGGTGCCAAGGAACCAAGGTGGGTGTCTGGGTGGGTGCCGAGGTGGGAGCCAGGGTGGGTCCCAAGGTGAGTGCAAAGGTGGGTGCCAGGGTCAAGGTGAGTGCCAATGTGGGTTCCAAGGTGCCAGGGTCAGGGTGAGTGCCAATGTGGGTTCAAAGGTGCTAAGTTGGGTGCGAGGTTGGGTGCGAGGGTGGGTGGGTGCCAAGGTGTGCTAGGTGGAAGCCCGGGTGGGTCGGCATCCCATGGGTGTCGAGTTGGGTGCCTGATGGGTGCTTCTTGTCAAGTTTTAGTCGTCGGGACTCATTTCGAGCCTTAGAGGTCGTTTCTTGTCCGGTTGCCCTGTCTTCGACCTGGGAACCCAATTTTGGTCCTCGGGTCCCATTTTTTTTTGTCTCGCATCCCACTTTTGGCCTGTGGCCTTTTCGGGGTCGATTCTCGTTTTGGGCATCAGAGCATGTTTCTTCTCCTAAAACCCAATATTTGTTTATTAAGTCTCGGAACACATTTTTGTTCTCGTGGACCCATCATGGGTCTTGGAACGCATTTGTGGTCCTTGGGTCCCATTTTGCATCCCGAAACTTGTGTTTTGGTGCTTGATCCCTATTTTGGGTGCCCACCTTGCACCAAGTGCGCACCCGGGGCAAACCGAGCGCCTTGGTGCACCGGGGCAAGATCGAGCGTGCACCCGAGGCGCCCCGAACATGCACCAAGGTGCACTCGGCCCACATGTGAGCGCAGGTCGTTGCGCCCGAGGTGGTGTGTGGGCACCGCGTTGCAGACGGGACACTGCACGCACACGACGCCCCCTCCAGGTGCACGCACGTAGGCCGGGCCGGGTGCACACCCGACGCCCTAGCAAGGTGCGCGCACCCGGGCAGGGCTCACACTTGGCGAACGGGGCGCACTTCGCGAGGGAGGGTGTGCACCTCGACGGGGGTGGGTGGCCGGGGTGGATTCGCACGTGGGTCGCGGTTTGCTAAGTACACACTGCGACAAGCTCATAACGGGTGCGATCATACCAGCGTTAGTGCACCGGATCCCATCAGAACTCCGCAGTTAAGCGCGCTTGGGCCGGAGTAGTACTGGGATGGGTGACCTCCCGGGAAGTCCCGGTGTTGCACCCTTTTTTAGTTTTTCGCCGGGCGTCGCAATGCTATTTGAATAAACCTTTTGCCCGTTTGCGTTCTCGTCGGGGCCGGGCCGGGCCGGGGTGCGCTGCCCGCACTACCGCGCGCGCGGGGGCGACACCGAGCGCGCACCCGAGGCGCCCCGAGCACACAGGCCACGGTGCAACCCGGGCATTGTGCGCGCACCCCGGTGCGCCCGAGGTGCTGCGCGCGCACCCAGGTGAAATCGGTGTGCACCTCGGCCAGTGCGCGCTCGGTCGAGTCGCGCACGTTGGCCAAGGTGCACGGTGATGTTTCTTACTCTAAGGTTCCGCACCAGACGCCCGGGACAGGTGAGCGAAGCTGGGCGGGGCCGGGTGCGCGGCCGGGGCAGGTGCACGCAGCTGGAGAGAGCTTTGGAGCACACTTCGGAGCGCACCAATGATGCGCTCCATTCAAAAGTTTCCTGAAAAGGCAAAAAAAGTTGAGATTATAGAATTTCCCACTTGAGAGATTGTAAAAAAAAAAAATTTAAAATGAAGGAAACGCGGGTGCCAAGGTGTGCGCAGCCCAGCCAAGGTGTGCGCACCAAGGCGCCCACCCTGGCGAAGGTGCACGCAAGGTGCGCACCCGAGGCAAACCGGACAATTAACCCAACTTTCGACTTCGCGCGCACCTTGGAGCGCACTTCGGAGCGCTCCTTGGTGCGCACCAATCTTGGGCACCTCGGAGTGCACCATGGCGCCCACCAAGGTGCGCACCCGGGGCAAACCGAGCTCCGACTTCGTGCGCACCTTGGAGCGCACGAAAGGTGCGCACCATGGCGCCCACCAAGGTGCGCAGCCCAGCCAAGGCGTGCGCATCAAGGTGCGCACCCTGGCGAAGGTGCGCACCCGGGGCAAACCGAGCTCCGACTTCGTGCGCACCTTGGAGCGCACAAAAGGTGCGCAACCCAGCCAAGGTGTGCGCACCCCGGTCAAACCGAGCTCCGAATCGTGCGCACCAGAGGTGCACGCCATCGTGCGCACCTTGGAGCACACTTCGGAGCCCTCCTTGGTGCGCGCCGATGTTGCGCACCTCGGAGCGCACCCGGGGAAAACAATGCAATTAACCCGACTTTCGACTTCGTGGGCACCTCGGAGCGCTCTCGGGTTCGCACCTCGGAGCACACCGAGGTGCGCACCTTTGATGCGCTGCCTTCACCAATTTCCAGAAAAGGCAAGAAAACATTGAGAAGGTGTGCGCACCGAGGTGCCCACCCTGGCGAAGGTGCACGCGAGGTGCGCACCCGGGGCAAACCGGGCTCCGACTTCGTGCACGCCGCACCTTGGAGCACACTTCGGAGCGCTCCTTGGTGCGCACCAGGGCGCGCAACCCAGCCGAGGTGCCCACCCCGGCGAAGGTGCACGCGAGGTGCGCACCCGGGGCAAACCGGGCTCCGACTTCGTGCACGCCATGGTGCCCACCGCGGCGAAGGTGCACGCGAGGTGCGCACCCGGGGCAAACCGGGCTCCGACTTCGTGCACGCCGCACCTTGGAGCACACTTCGGAGCGCTCCTTGGTGCGCACCATGGTGCCCACCAGGGCGCGCAACCCCGCCGAAGGTGCACGCGAGGTGCGCACCCGGGGCAAACCGGGCTCCGACTTCGTGCACGCCGCACCTTGGAGCACACTTCGGAGCGCTCCTTGGTGCGCACCATGGTGCCCACCAGGGCGCGCAACCCCGCCGAAGGTGCACGCGAGGTGCGCACCCGGGGCAAACCGGGCTCCGACTTCGTGCACGCCATGGTGCGCACCGCGGCGAAGGTGCGCACCCGGGGCAAACCGGGCTCCGACTTCGTGCACGCCGCACCTTGGAGCACACTTCGGAGCGCTCCTTGGTGCGCACCAGGGCGCGCAACCCAGCCGAGGTGCCCACCCCGGCGAAGGTGCACGCGAGGTGCGTACCCGGGGCAAACCGGGCTCCGACTTCGTGCACGCCGCACCTTGGAGCACACTTCGGAGCGCTCCTTGGTGCGCACCATGGTGCCCACCAGGCCGCGCAACCCAGCCAAGGTGTGCGCACCAAGGTGCACGCGAGGTGCGCACCCGGGGCAAACCGGGGTCCGACTTCGTGCACGCCGCACCTTGGAGCACACATCGGGGCGCTCCCGGGTTCGCACCGGCGTTGCGCACCGTGGTGGGCACCTCGGAGCACACCAAGGTGGGCAGCGAGGTGCGCACCTTTGATGCGATGCCTTCACTAATTTCCATAAAAGGCAAAAAAAAAACGAGATTTTAAAATTTCCGTTTTGAAAGATAGTGAGAAAAAGGGAATGCTGGTGCCATCTTGAGCCCGCCCTGGTGCGCAGCCCAGCCAAGGTGTGCGCACCAAGGTGCCCACCCTGGCGAAGGTGCGCGCCCGGGCAATTAACCCAACTTCCAACTTCGCGCGCGCCAGGGTGGGAGCGCACCCAACAACCGGGCCTGGGAAGAGCCAATGCGAGAAACCCCACCAAACGCTCTGACAAAAAAAGAGGGGGCGCTCCAGTAACCCCGCTTCGGAGCGCACCCTGGGCAAACCCAGCCAAGGTGCCCACCCCGGCCAAGGTGCAGGCGAGGTGCGCACCCGGGGCAAACCGGGCTCCGACAACGTGCACGCCGCACCTTGGAGCACACTTCGTAGCGCTCCCGGGTGCGCACCTCAGAGCACACCAAGGTGGGCAGCGAGGTGCGCACCTTTGATGCGCTGCCTTCACTAATTTCCAGAAAAGGCAAAAAAAAAAGGAGATTTTAAAATTTCCGTTTTGAAAGATAGTGAAAAAAACGGAACGCGCGTGCCATCTTGAGCCCGCCCTGGTGCGCAGCCCAGGTAAGGTGCCCACCCTGGCAAAGGTGCGCACCCGGGCAATTAACCCTACTTCCGACTTCGTGCGCGCCAGGGTGGCAACCGGGCCTCGGAAGAGCCAATGCGAGAAACCCCACCAAACGCTCCGACAAAAAAAGAGGCGGCGCTCCAATAACCCCGCTTCGGAGCGCAGCCGGGGCAAACCCAGCCAAGGTGCCCACCCCGACGAAGGTGCACGCGAGGTGCGCACCCGGGGCAAACCGGGCTCCGACAACGTGCACGCAGCACCTTGGAGCACACTTCGAAGCACTCCCGGGTGCCCACCGGCGTTGCGCACCGTGGTGGGCAGCGAGGTGCGCACCTTTGATGCGCTGCCTTCACTAATTTCCAGAAAAAGGCAAAAAAAAATGAGATTTTAAAATTTCCGTTTTGAAAGATAGTGAAAAAAAAGGAACGCGGGTGCCATCTTGAGCCCGCCCTGGTGCGCAGCCCAGGCAAGGCATGCGCACCAAGGTGCCCACCCGAGGTGCACACCCGGGGCAAACCGGGCTCCGACTTCGTGCAGGCCGCACCTTGGAGCACACTTCGGAGCGCTCCTTGGTGCGCACCATGGTGCCCACCAGGGCGCGCAACCCAGCCAAGGTCTGCACACTAAGGTGCCCACCCCGGCGAAGGTGCACGCGAGGTGCGCACCCGGGGCAAACCGGGCTCCGACTTCGTGCACGCCATGGTGCCCACCGCGGCGAAGGTGCACGCGAGGTGCGCACCCGGGGCAAACCGGGCTCCGACTTCGTGCACGCCGCACCTTGGAGCACACTTCGGAGCGCTCCTTGGTGCGCACCATGGTGCCCACCAGGGCGCGCAACCCAGCCAAGGTGTGCGCACCAAGGTGCACGCGAGGTGCGCACCCGGGGCAAACCGGGGTCCGACTTCGTGCACGCCGCACCTTGGAGCACACATCGGAGCGCTCCCAGGTTCGCACCAGCGTTGCGCACCTTTGATGCGCTGCCTTCACTAATTTCCAGAAAAGGCAAAAAAAAACGATATTTTAAAATTTCCGTTCTGAAAGATAGTGAAAAAAACGGAACGCGGGTGCCATCTTGAGCCCTTCCTGGTGCGCAGCCCAGGCAAGTTGTGCGCACCAAGGTGCCCACCCTGGCGGAGGTGCGCGCCCGGGGCAAACCGGGCTCCGACTTCGTGCACTGCATGGTGCCCACCAAGGCGCGCAACCCAGCCAAGGTGCCCACCGCAGCGAAGGTGCACGCGAGGTGCACACCCGGGGCAAACCGGGCTCCGACTTCGTGCACGCCGCACCTTGGAGCACACTTCAGAGCGCTCCTTGGTGCGCACCAGGGCGCGCAACCCAGCCGAGGTGCCCACCCCGGCGAAGGTGCACGCGAGGTGCGCACCCGGGGCAAACCGGGCTCCGACTTCGTGCACGCCATGGTGCCCACCGCGGCGAAGGTGCGCACCCGGGGCAAACCGGGCTCCGACTTCGTGCACGCCGCACCTTGGAGCACACTTCGGAGCGCTCCTTGGTGCGCACCATGGTGCCCACCAGGCCGCGCAACCCAGCCAAGGTGTGCGCACCAAGGTGCACGCGAGGTGCGCACCCGGGGCAAACCGGGGTCCGACTTCGTGCACGCCGCACCTTGGAGCACACATCGGGGCGCTCCCGGGTTCGCACCGGCGTTGCGCACCGTGGTGGGCACCTCGGAGCACACCAAGGTGGGCAGCGAGGTGCGCACCTTTGATGCGATGCCTTCACTAATTTCCATAAAAGGCAAAAAAAAAACGAGATTTTAAAATTTCCGTTTTGAAAGATAGTGAGAAAAAGGGAATGCTGGTGCCATCTTGAGCCCGCCCTGGTGCGCAGCCCAGCCAAGGTTTGCGCACCAAGGTGCCCACCCTGGCGAAGGTGCGCGCCCGGGCAATTAACCCAACTTCCAACTTCGCGCGCGCCAGGGTGGGAGCGCACCCAACAACCGGGCCTGGGAAGAGCCAATGCGAGAAACCCCACCAAACTCTCTGACAAAAAAAGAGGGGGCGCTCCAGTAACCCCGCTTCGGAGCGCACCCTGGGCAAACCCAGCCAAGGTGCCCACCCCGGCCAAGGTGCAGGCGAGGTGCGCACCCGGGGCAAACCGGGCTCCGACAACGTGCACGCCGCACCTTGGAGCACACTTCGTAGCGCTCCCGGGTGCGCACCTCAGAGCACACCAAGGTGGGCAGCGAGGTGCGCACCTTTGATGCGCTGCCTTCACTAATTTCCAGAAAAGGCAAAAAAAAAAGGAGATTTTAAAATTTCCGTTTTGAAAGATAGTGAAAAAAACGGAACGCGCGTGCCATCTTGAGCCCGCCCTGGTGCGCAGCCCAGGTAAGGTGCCACCCTGGCAAAGGTGCGCACCCGGGCAATTAACCCTACTTCCGACTTCGTGCGCGCCAGGGTGGCAACCGGGCCTCGGAAGAGCCAATGCGAGAAACCCCACCAAACGCTCCGACAAAAAAAGAGGCGGCGCTCCAATAACCCCGCTTCGGAGCGCAGCCGGGGCAAACCAAGCCAAGGTGCCCACCCCGACGAAGGTGCACGCGAGGTGCGCACCCGGGGCAAACCGGGCTCCGACAACGTGCACGCAGCACCTTGGAGCACACTTCGAAGCACTCCCGGGTGCCCACCGGCGTTGCGCACCGTGGTGGGCAGCGAGGTGCGCACCTTTGATGCGCTGCCTTCACTAATTTCCAGAAAAAGGCAAAAAAAAATGAGATTTTAAAATTTCCGTTTTGAAAGATAGTGAAAAAAAAGGAACGCGGGTGCCATCTTGAGCCCGCCCTGGTGCGCAGCCCAGGCAAGGCATGCGCACCAAGGTGCCCACCCGAGGTGCACACCCGGGGCAAACCGGGCTCCGACTTCGTGCAGGCCGCACCTTGGAGCACACTTCGGAGCGCTCCTTGGTGCGCACCATGGTGCCCACCAGGGCGCACCCGAGGCAAACCGGGCTCCGACTTCGTGCACGCCGCACCTTGGAGCACACATCGGAGCGCTCCCAGGTTCGCACCAGCGTTGCGCACCTTTGATGCGCTGCCTTCACTAATTTCCAGAAAAGGCAAAAAAAAACGATATTTTAAAATTTCCGTTCTGAAAGATAGTGAAAAAAACGGAACGCGGGTGCCATCTTGAGCCCTTCCTGATGCGCAGCCCAGGCAAGTTGTGCGCACCAAGGTGCCCACCCTGGCGGAGGTGCGCGCCCGGGGCAAACCGGGCTCCGACTTCGTGCACTGCATGGTGCCCACCAAGGCGCGCAACCCAGCCAAGGTGCCCACCGCAGCGAAGGTGCACGCGAGGTGCGCACCCGAGGTGCACACCCGGGGCAAACCGGGCTCCGACTTCGTGCACGCCGCACCTTGGAGCACACTTCAGAGCGCTCCTTGGTACGCACCAGGGCGCGCAACCCAGCCAAGGTGCTCACCCCGGCGAAGGTGCACGCGAGGTGCGCACCCGGGGCAAACCGGGCTCGGACTTCGTGCACGCCGCACCTTGGAGCACACATCGGAGCGCTCCCGGGTTCGCACCAGCATTGCGCACCTTTGATGCGCTGCCTTCACTAATTTCCAGAAAAGGCAAAAAAAAGAAAAAAATGAGATTTTAAAATTTCCGTTTTGAAAGATAGTGAAAAAAACGGAACGCGGGTGCCATCTTGAGCCCGCCCTGGTGTGCAGCCCAGGCAAGTTGTGCGCACCAAGGCACCCACCCTGGCCAAGGTGGGTCACGGGGTGGGTCCTAGGGTGGGTAACGGGGTGGGTACTAAGGTGCGTGCCAAGGTGGGTCATAGGGTGGGTGCCAAGGTGGGCACCAGGGTGGGTGTGCACCAACCCTAGCCAGGGTAGGTCACGGGGTGGTTGTCGGGGTGGGCGTCAAGGAGCCAAGGTGGGTGGCAAGTAGCCAAGTTGCGTGCCAAGGTGGGTGTCGGGGTGGGTGCCAAGGATCCAAGGTGGGTGCCAAGGAACCAAGGTGGGTGTCTGGGTGGGTGCCGAGGTGGGAGCCAGGGTGGGTCCCAAGGTGAGTGCAAAGGTGGGTGCCAGGGTCAAGGTGAGTGCCAATGTGGGTTCCAAGGTGCCAGGGTCAGGGTGAGTGCCAATGTGGGTTCAAAGGTGCTAAGTTGGGTGCGAGGTTGGGTGCGAGGGTGGGTGGGTGCCAAGGTGTGCTAGGTGGAAGCCCGGGTGGGTCGGCATCCCATGGGTGTCGAGTTGGGTGCCTGATGGGTGCTTCTTGTCAAGTTTTAGTCGTCGGGACTCATTTCGAGCCTTAGAGGTCGTTTCTTGTCCGGTTGCCCTGTCTTCGACCTGGGAACCCAATTTTGGTCCTCGGGTCCCATTTTTTTTTGTCTCGCATCCCACTTTTGGCCTGTGGCCTTTTCGGGGTCGATTCTCGTTTTGGGCATCAGAGCATGTTTCTTCTCCTAAAACCCAATATTTGTTTATTAAGTCTCGGAACACATTTTTGTTCTCGTGGACCCATCATGGGTCTTGGAACGCATTTGTGGTCCTTGGGTCCCATTTTGCATCCCGAAACTTGTGTTTTGGTGCTTGATCCCTATTTTGGGTGCCCACCTTGCACCAAGTGCGCACCCGGGGCAAACCGAGCGCCTTGGTGCACCGGGGCAAGATCGAGCGTGCACCCGAGGCGCCCCGAACATGCACCAAGGTGCACTCGGCCCACATGTGAGCGCAGGTCGTTGCGCCCGAGGTGGTGTGTGGGCACCGCGTTGCAGACGGGACACTGCACGCACACGACGCCCCCTCCAGGTGCACGCACGTAGGTCGGGCCGGGTGCACACCCGACGCCCTAGCAAGGTGCGCGCACCCGGGCAGGGCTCACACTTGGCGAACGGGGCGCACTTCGCGAGGGAGGGTGTGCACCTCGACGGGGGTGGGTGGCCGGGGTGGATTCGCACGTGGGTCGCGGTTTGCTAAGTACACACTGCGACAAGCTCATAACGGGTGCGATCATACCAGCGTTAGTGCACCGGATCCCATCAGAACTCCGCAGTTAAGCGCGCTTGGGCCGGAGTAGTACTGGGATGGGTGACCTCCCGGGAAGTCCCGGTGTTGCACCCTTTTTTAGTTTTTCGCCGGGCGTCGCAATGCTATTTGAATAAACCTTTTGCCCGTTTGCGTTCTCGTCGGGGCCGGGCCGGGCCGGGGTGCGCTGCCCGCACTACCGCGCGCGCGGGGGCGACACCGAGCGCGCACCCGAGGCGCCCCGAGCACACAGGCCACGGTGCAACCCGGGCGTTGTGCGCGCACCCCGGTGCGCCCGAGGTGCTGCGCGCGCACCCAGGTGAAATCGGTGTGCACCTCGGCCAGTGCGCGCTCGGTCGAGTCGCGCACGTTGGCCAAGGTGCACGGTGATGTTTCTTACTCTAAGGTTCCGCACCAGACGCCCGGGACAGGTGAGCGAAGCTGGGCGGGGCCGGGTGCGCGGCCGGGGCAGGTGCACGCAGCTGGAGAGAGCTTTGGAGCACACTTCGGAGCGCACCAATGATGCGCTCCATTCAAAAGTTTCCTGAAAAGGCAAAAAAAGTTGAGATTATAGAATTTCCCACTTGAGAGATTGTAAAAAAAAAAAATTTAAAATGAAGGAAACGCGGGTGCCAAGGTGTGCGCAGCCCAGCCAAGGTGTGCGCACCAAGGCGCCCACCCTGGCGAAGGTGCACGCAAGGTGCGCACCCGAGGCAAACCGGACAATTAACCCAACTTTCGACTTCGCGCGCACCTTGGAGCGCACTTCGGAGCGCTCCTTGGTGCGCACCAATCTTGGGCACCTCGGAGTGCACCATGGCGCCCACCAAGGTGCGCACCCGGGGCAAACCGAGCTCCGACTTCGTGCGCACCTTGGAGCGCACGAAAGGTGCGCACCATGGCGCCCACCAAGGTGCGCAGCCCAGCCAAGGCGTGCGCATCAAGGTGCGCACCCTGGCGAAGGTGCGCACCCGGGGCAAACCGAGCTCCGACTTCGTGCGCACCTTGGAGCGCACAAAAGGTGCGCAACCCAGCCAAGGTGTGCGCACCCCGGTCAAACCGAGCTCCGAATCGTGCGCACCAGAGGTGCACGCCATCGTGCGCACCTTGGAGCACACTTCGGAGCCCTCCTTGGTGCGCGCCGATGTTGCGCACCTCGGAGCGCACCCGGGGAAAACAATGCAATTAACCCGACTTTCGACTTCGTGGGCACCTCGGAGCGCTCTCGGGTTCGCACCTCGGAGCACACCGAGGTGCGCACCTTTGATGCGCTGCCTTCACCAATTTCCAGAAAAGGCAAGAAAACATTGAGAAGGTGTGCGCACCGAGGTGCCCACCCTGGCGAAGGTGCACGCGAGGTGCGCACCCGGGGCAAACCGGGCTCCGACTTCGTGCACGCCGCACCTTGGAGCACACTTCGGAGCGCTCCTTGGTGCGCACCAGGGCGCGCAACCCAGCCGAGGTGCCCACCCCGGCGAAGGTGCACGCGAGGTGCGCACCCGGGGCAAACCGGGCTCCGACTTCGTGCACGCCATGGTGCCCACCGCGGCGAAGGTGCACGCGAGGTGCGCACCCGGGGCAAACCGGGCTCCGACTTCGTGCACGCCGCACCTTGGAGCACACTTCGGAGCGCTCCTTGGTGCGCACCATGGTGCCCACCAGGGCGCGCAACCCCGCCGAAGGTGCACGCGAGGTGCGCACCCGGGGCAAACCGGGCTCCGACTTCGTGCACGCCGCACCTTGGAGCACACTTCGGAGCGCTCCTTGGTGCGCACCATGGTGCCCACCAGGGCGCGCAACCCCGCCGAAGGTGCACGCGAGGTGCGCACCCGGGGCAAACCGGGCTCCGACTTCGTGCACGCCATGGTGCGCACCGCGGCGAAGGTGCGCACCCGGGGCAAACCGGGCTCCGACTTCGTGCACGCCGCACCTTGGAGCACACTTCGGAGCGCTCCTTGGTGCGCACCAGGGCGCGCAACCCAGCCGAGGTGCCCACCCCGGCGAAGGTGCACGCGAGGTGCGTACCCGGGGCAAACCGGGCTCCGACTTCGTGCACGCCGCACCTTGGAGCACACTTCGAAGCGCTCCTTGGTGCGCACCATGGTGCCCACCAGGCCGCGCAACCCAGCCAAGGTGTGCGCACCAAGGTGCACGCGAGGTGCGCACCCGGGGCAAACCGGGGTCCGACTTCGTGCACGCCGCACCTTGGAGCACACATCGGGGCGCTCCCGGGTTCGCACCGGCGTTGCGCACCGTGGTGGGCACCTCGGAGCACACCAAGGTGGGCAGCGAGGTGCGCACCTTTGATGCGATGCCTTCACTAATTTCCATAAAAGGCAAAAAAAAAACGAGATTTTAAAATTTCCGTTTTGAAAGATAGTGAGAAAAAGGGAATGCTGGTGCCATCTTGAGCCCGCCCTGGTGCGCAGCCCAGCCAAGGTGTGCGCACCAAGGTGCCCACCCTGGCGAAGGTGCGCGCCCGGGCAATTAACCCAACTTCCAACTTCGCGCGCGCCAGGGTGGGAGCGCACCCAACAACCGGGCCTGGGAAGAGCCAATGCGAGAAACCCCACCAAACGCTCTGACAAAAAAAGAGGGGGCGCTCCAGTAACCCCGCTTCGGAGCGCACCCTGGGCAAACCCAGCCAAGGTGCCCACCCCGGCCAAGGTGCAGGCGAGGTGCGCACCCGGGGCAAACCGGGCTCCGACAACGTGCACGCCGCACCTTGGAGCACACTTCGTAGCGCTCCCGGGTGCGCACCTCAGAGCACACCAAGGTGGGCAGCGAGGTGCGCACCTTTGATGCGCTGCCTTCACTAATTTCCAGAAAAGGCAAAAAAAAAAGGAGATTTTAAAATTTCCGTTTTGAAAGATAGTGAAAAAAACGGAACGCGCGTGCCATCTTGAGCC
This sequence comes from Cryptomeria japonica, assembly GCF_030272615.1. Taxonomy (NCBI): domain Eukaryota; kingdom Viridiplantae; phylum Streptophyta; class Pinopsida; order Cupressales; family Cupressaceae; genus Cryptomeria; species Cryptomeria japonica. The sequence continues at coordinate 212,776 of NW_026729084.1, forward strand.
CGCCCTGGTGCGCAGCCCAGGTAAGGTGCCCACCCTGGCAAAGGTGCGCACCCGGGCAATTAACCCTACTTCCGACTTCGTGCGCGCCAGGGTGGCAACCGGGCCTCGGAAGAGCCAATGCGAGAAACCCCACCAAACGCTCCGACAAAAAAAGAGGCGGCGCTCCAATAACCCCGCTTCGGAGCGCAGCCGGGGCAAACCCAGCCAAGGTGCCCACCCCGACGAAGGTGCACGCGAGGTGCGCACCCGGGGCAAACCGGGCTCCGACAACGTGCACGCAGCACCTTGGAGCACACTTCGAAGCACTCCCGGGTGCCCACCGGCGTTGCGCACCGTGGTGGGCAGCGAGGTGCGCACCTTTGATGCGCTGCCTTCACTAATTTCCAGAAAAAGGCAAAAAAAAATGAGATTTTAAAATTTCCGTTTTGAAAGATAGTGAAAAAAAAGGAACGCGGGTGCCATCTTGAGCCCGCCCTGGTGCGCAGCCCAGGCAAGGCATGCGCACCAAGGTGCCCACCCGAGGTGCACACCCGGGGCAAACCGGGCTCCGACTTCGTGCAGGCCGCACCTTGGAGCACACTTCGGAGCGCTCCTTGGTGCGCACCATGGTGCCCACCAGGGCGCGCAACCCAGCCAAGGTCTGCACACTAAGGTGCCCACCCCGGCGAAGGTGCACGCGAGGTGCGCACCCGGGGCAAACCGGGCTCCGACTTCGTGCACGCCATGGTGCCCACCGCGGCGAAGGTGCACGCGAGGTGCGCACCCGGGGCAAACCGGGCTCCGACTTCGTGCACGCCGCACCTTGGAGCACACTTCGGAGCGCTCCTTGGTGCGCACCATGGTGCCCACCAGGGCGCGCAACCCAGCCAAGGTGTGCGCACCAAGGTGCACGCGAGGTGCGCACCCGGGGCAAACCGGGGTCCGACTTCGTGCACGCCGCACCTTGGAGCACACATCGGAGCGCTCCCAGGTTCGCACCAGCGTTGCGCACCTTTGATGCGCTGCCTTCACTAATTTCCAGAAAAGGCAAAAAAAAACGATATTTTAAAATTTCCGTTCTGAAAGATAGTGAAAAAAACGGAACGCGGGTGCCATCTTGAGCCCTTCCTGGTGCGCAGCCCAGGCAAGTTGTGCGCACCAAGGTGCCCACCCTGGCGGAGGTGCGCGCCCGGGGCAAACCGGGCTCCGACTTCGTGCACTGCATGGTGCCCACCAAGGCGCGCAACCCAGCCAAGGTGCCCACCGCAGCGAAGGTGCACGCGAGGTGCACACCCGGGGCAAACCGGGCTCCGACTTCGTGCACGCCGCACCTTGGAGCACACTTCAGAGCGCTCCTTGGTGCGCACCAGGGCGCGCAACCCAGCCGAGGTGCCCACCCCGGCGAAGGTGCACGCGAGGTGCGCACCCGGGGCAAACCGGGCTCCGACTTCGTGCACGCCATGGTGCCCACCGCGGCGAAGGTGCGCACCCGGGGCAAACCGGGCTCCGACTTCGTGCACGCCGCACCTTGGAGCACACTTCGGAGCGCTCCTTGGTGCGCACCATGGTGCCCACCAGGCCGCGCAACCCAGCCAAGGTGTGCGCACCAAGGTGCACGCGAGGTGCGCACCCGGGGCAAACCGGGGTCCGACTTCGTGCACGCCGCACCTTGGAGCACACATCGGGGCGCTCCCGGGTTCGCACCGGCGTTGCGCACCGTGGTGGGCACCTCGGAGCACACCAAGGTGGGCAGCGAGGTGCGCACCTTTGATGCGATGCCTTCACTAATTTCCATAAAAGGCAAAAAAAAAACGAGATTTTAAAATTTCCGTTTTGAAAGATAGTGAGAAAAAGGGAATGCTGGTGCCATCTTGAGCCCGCCCTGGTGCGCAGCCCAGCCAAGGTTTGCGCACCAAGGTGCCCACCCTGGCGAAGGTGCGCGCCCGGGCAATTAACCCAACTTCCAACTTCGCGCGCGCCAGGGTGGGAGCGCACCCAACAACCGGGCCTGGGAAGAGCCAATGCGAGAAACCCCACCAAACTCTCTGACAAAAAAAGAGGGGGCGCTCCAGTAACCCCGCTTCGGAGCGCACCCTGGGCAAACCCAGCCAAGGTGCCCACCCCGGCCAAGGTGCAGGCGAGGTGCGCACCCGGGGCAAACCGGGCTCCGACAACGTGCACGCCGCACCTTGGAGCACACTTCGTAGCGCTCCCGGGTGCGCACCTCAGAGCACACCAAGGTGGGCAGCGAGGTGCGCACCTTTGATGCGCTGCCTTCACTAATTTCCAGAAAAGGCAAAAAAAAAAGGAGATTTTAAAATTTCCGTTTTGAAAGATAGTGAAAAAAACGGAACGCGCGTGCCATCTTGAGCCCGCCCTGGTGCGCAGCCCAGGTAAGGTGCCACCCTGGCAAAGGTGCGCACCCGGGCAATTAACCCTACTTCCGACTTCGTGCGCGCCAGGGTGGCAACCGGGCCTCGGAAGAGCCAATGCGAGAAACCCCACCAAACGCTCCGACAAAAAAAGAGGCGGCGCTCCAATAACCCCGCTTCGGAGCGCAGCCGGGGCAAACCAAGCCAAGGTGCCCACCCCGACGAAGGTGCACGCGAGGTGCGCACCCGGGGCAAACCGGGCTCCGACAACGTGCACGCAGCACCTTGGAGCACACTTCGAAGCACTCCCGGGTGCCCACCGGCGTTGCGCACCGTGGTGGGCAGCGAGGTGCGCACCTTTGATGCGCTGCCTTCACTAATTTCCAGAAAAAGGCAAAAAAAAATGAGATTTTAAAATTTCCGTTTTGAAAGATAGTGAAAAAAAAGGAACGCGGGTGCCATCTTGAGCCCGCCCTGGTGCGCAGCCCAGGCAAGGCATGCGCACCAAGGTGCCCACCCGAGGTGCACACCCGGGGCAAACCGGGCTCCGACTTCGTGCAGGCCGCACCTTGGAGCACACTTCGGAGCGCTCCTTGGTGCGCACCATGGTGCCCACCAGGGCGCACCCGAGGCAAACCGGGCTCCGACTTCGTGCACGCCGCACCTTGGAGCACACATCGGAGCGCTCCCAGGTTCGCACCAGCGTTGCGCACCTTTGATGCGCTGCCTTCACTAATTTCCAGAAAAGGCAAAAAAAAACGATATTTTAAAATTTCCGTTCTGAAAGATAGTGAAAAAAACGGAACGCGGGTGCCATCTTGAGCCCTTCCTGATGCGCAGCCCAGGCAAGTTGTGCGCACCAAGGTGCCCACCCTGGCGGAGGTGCGCGCCCGGGGCAAACCGGGCTCCGACTTCGTGCACTGCATGGTGCCCACCAAGGCGCGCAAC